>NW_007187010.1:0-752 GCF_000164805.1 Carlito syrichta
CTCCATCCAGTCAAGTTGACACATGAAATTCACCATCACAATTCACCCCTTGTCAACTTGGCACCTATACACATCTTCTTGAACTAAGAGGAGGGACCCGCAAATACCTGGATTATTTATAAAATGTGCATGTTTATTTTTGCATGTTTAAAATGCAGTCACTTTTAAAGTACTCTGTTTGATGCAATACGCCTATCAAGATACTATTTCCTGTGTTCTAAACAGTTTTTGAACTTGTGAATTTTGATGACTTAGCGCTTCTACTGTTTTCTCTTTCACCTCATCATTAAAACATTTCCTTTTGAGGATTTTTTCATCTGGGGAAACAAAAAAAAGTCACTCGGAGCAAGATTGGGTGTATAGGGAGGGTGAGGCATGGGGGTCATGTCGTTTTTGGTTAAAAAAAAAATGCCAGGCTCGGTGGCTCAGTCTGTAATCCCAGCACTTTGGGAGGCTGAGGTGAGTGGATTGCCTGAGACCGCAGGTTCGAGACCTGCCTGGGCAACTTGGCGAGACCTCATCTCTACAATAAATTAAAAATTAGCCAGGCGTGGTAGCACGTGCCTGTAGTTCCAGCTACTTGGAAGACTGAGGCGGAAGGATCGCTGAAACCCAGCAGGTCGAGGTTGTGGTGGCCGGAATCAGCCAGTGCACTCCAGTCTGGGCGACAGAGTGAGACTCTAACTCAAAAAACAAACAAACAAAAAACAATTGAACACTCAGCATGTGTGGGCTGGTGTGTTATCTCAGTG
>NW_007187011.1:0-1083 GCF_000164805.1 Carlito syrichta
CCCCTTGTCACTTGGCACCTATACACATCTTCTTGAACTAAGAGGAGGGACCCCCAAATACCTGGAATTTATTTATAAAATGTGCATGTTTATTTTTGCATGTTTAAAATGCAGTCACTTTTAAAGTACTCTGTTTGATGCAATACGCCTATCAAGATACTATTTCCTGTGTTCTAAACAGTTTTTGAACTTGTGAATTTTGATGACTTAGCGCTTCTACTGTTTTCTCTTTCACCTCATCATTAAAACATTTCCTTTTGAGGATTTTTTCATCTGGGGAAACAAAAAAAAGTCACTCGGAGCAAGATTGGGTGTATAGGGAGGGTGAGGCATGGGGGTCATGTCGTTTTTGGTTAAAAAAAAATGCCAGGCTCGGTGGCTCAGTCTGTAATCCCAGCACTTTGGGAGGCTGAGGTGAGTGGATTGCCTGAGACCGCGGGTTCGAGACCTGCCTGGGCAACTTGGCGAGACCTCATCTCTACAATAAATTAAAAATTAGCCAGGCGTGGTAGCACGTGCCTGTAGTTCCAGCTACTTGGAAGACTGAGGCGGAAGGATCGCTGGAACCCAGCAGGTAGAGGTTGTGGTGGCCGGAATCAGCCAGTGCACTCCAGTCTGGGCGACAGAGTGAGACTCTAACTCAAAAAACAAACAAACAAAAAAACAATTGAACACTCAGCATGTGTGGGCAGGTGTGTTATCTCAGTGGAAGAATCAGTCACCTCTGACACAACACAGATATTTCTTCCACAAATCATGATACAACCTACTCAAAACTTCCAGATAAAAACCTTGGTTGACCATTTGATCTGGAGTAACAAATTCTGAGTGTACTATAAGGACACTCTGGTCTGACTCTGCTGTCCAAAAGATAATTGCTGTTTTTTGGGGGGGGATATACCTCATATATTTGATCTTCAAATGAAGACAATAAGCTGGGCTCAGTGGCTCAACCTATAATCCCGCACCTTTGGGAGTCTGAGGTGAGTGGATTGCCTGAGCCTGCGGATTCGAGACCCGCCTGGGCAGCGAGACCTCATCTCTTCAGTAAATTTTTTAAAAAAATCAAAAAATCAGCCGGGC
>NW_007187012.1:0-846 GCF_000164805.1 Carlito syrichta
TATTTGATCTTCAATGAAGACAATAAGCTGGGCTCAGGGGCTCAACCTGTAATCCCGCACCTTTGGGAGTCTGAGGTGAGTGGATTGCCTGAGCCTGCGGATTCGAGACCCGCCTGGGCAGCGAGACCTCATCTCTTCAGTAAATTTTTGTAAAAAATCAAAAAGTCAGCCGGGCATGGTAGCACATGCCTGTAATTCCGGCTACTCAGCAGACTGAGGTGGAAGGATCGCCGGAGCCCAGCAGGCCGAGGCTGCGGTGGCCAGGAGCAGCCACTGCACTCCAGTCTGGGTGACAGAGTGAGACTCCGACTCAAAACAAAACAAAACAAAACAAATGAAGACAATAACAAGGTGAGAATATCTCCTAACATGATACAACTATCAGTCATTCAACTGAAAATGCACTAATTCTTTTCCCAGAAGAGAAAGTAAAGTCCTTGCTGTGGTCTGAATATTCGTGTCTCCTCCAAAATTCATGGTGGAACTCAGACCCCAAAGCAACAGTAGTAAGAGGTAGGATCTTTTAGGAGGTGATTAGGTCATGTGAGCTCCAGCCTAATAAAGGGATTAATGCCTTGTAAAAGGGCTGCAGGGACGAGCTGGTCACTTTTGCCTTTCTGCTCTTCCACTATGTGAAGAGACAACAAGAAAATCCTCCAAATACTGATGCCTTGGTCTTGGACTTCTCAGCCTCCAAAAATAAAATGTAATTTTCTGTTCCTTATAAATTACCCAGTCTCAGGTGCCTTGATATAGCAGCACCAATAAACAAAGACAGTTCTTTGTTTATTCTTCTTATATCGTATAACTTAATACTGTGACATAAATAAGAGAGAAAGAAAACAG
>NW_007187013.1:0-316 GCF_000164805.1 Carlito syrichta
CGGGTCACGATCAATTTTATCTTTAAAGTTACAAGCTCTTATCCTACTGCTAAAACTGTCTCCTCTAAAGCATTAACTATACTCTCTAACTTTCGATCTATAATCTTCTGAGTAGTTAATGGAATAGAAACAGTCTTAGATAACTGATCAGTAAAGTTAGCTGTATGAACTTCCTTAGATAGAACTACAGCTGAAACTGTTACTGAAGTAGCAATAGCTTATTAATGCTGTAATTCCTAAAATTAAAGTAGCTAAAATAATTTTCTGTCTTTCTAACACAACATTAACCTCATAAAATGTCTGTAAACCATATTCA
>NW_007187014.1:0-1209 GCF_000164805.1 Carlito syrichta
AATATTTGTATATCTGATAAGAACCTGTTATCCACAATAGAGAACTTCTGTTACTCAATAACAAAAGACTAACAGCCCAGTTAAAAAAAAATGTAGAAAGAACTTGAATATACACTTTGCCAAAAAGACATGCAAATGGCCAAAAAGCACATGAAAAAATGACCAGTATTATTACTATATGGACATGCATATTGAAACTTTATGAGTTACCCCTTCATATACATTAAGAAGTTTACAACCAAAATTAAAAATAACAAGTACTGGCAAGGACACAGAGAAATTCCAACCCGTAGACATTGTAGGTGGAATATAAAATGGTGCAACTTTTGTGTAACATTGTTTGACATTGCCTCAAATAAAAATAGAATTACTGTACCAATCAATGATAGCATTCCTAGGTATGTACAGCAGGTCCTTGAATAACGTCATTTCATTCAATGTTATTTTGTTATAATATTGATGGAAAAAAACTCAATTCCTGGCCAGGGCCACTGTCTACCATGTATGTGGAGTTTGCATGCTCTCCCCTGTCAGCGTGGGTTTCCTCAGGATACTCTGGTCTCCCCCCACTTCCCAAAGATGTGCACGTTACGTGAATGGGTGTGTTTACATTGTACCAGTCTGAATATGCACATTATGTGAATGTGGGTGTATGAGAGTGCTTCCTGAGATGGAATGCTGTCCTGTCCAGGGTTGGTTGCTGCCTTGTGCCTTGAGCTTCTAAGATGCACTCAGGCCACGTGTAACCCTAAACTGGAATAATGGAGTAAGGAATGATGCTACTTGCTTTTACTACTTCTTCTTAAGTGAATAGAGAGCTCACAGTCATTTCAATGTTTAACATTAGAGATGTTTTGATATTTATTTAGAAGTTTGGTGATATTTCTCTGCCCAGAAAAATGCTCTAGGAACTTAACTCTTGTTTATATCAATTAGCCTGCGGTAAAGTTGTTTTTATTATAAATCATTTCACTTAAAGTAGCAGTGTCCAAGGACCTATTGACAATGTTAAGTAAAGACTGGTTGTACTGTGAAAGAAAACAGGTATTCCAACACAAACTAGTATAAATATTTATGGAACCATTAGTCACAATACCCAAAAGTTGGAAACAACCTGAGTGTCCATCAAGAGATGATAGATAAACAAATGTGATGTATCAGAACACATATTATTTATCCCTAAATAAGGAAGAATATAGTAAATGATGC
>NW_007187015.1:0-888 GCF_000164805.1 Carlito syrichta
CAGGCAGAGACTTACATTGCCCTGCCCACCTATCAACAAACTTTACCTCATTTCCTAAGGCCAGGTATTGCAGCGTGTGGGGAAGTTTTGGGTCTCTGCGCCCTCCAGCTCTCTCCCCGGCCCGGCACCCGGCACCGCAGGTCGCACAGGGAGGCTCTGAGCGCCCGCCCCTCAGAGACACCGGTTCCATTACTGGCTGAATACTCTGTAGGGACCCAGTGCCCCTCTCGTCATTTACAGCCTGCCTTTTGGAACTTTGGAGCTCTGGAACTCCGGGTCCACCCTGGCTGAGGCACACAGCGTGAGACCCCAAGCCAGAGGACCCAGACAAGCGGAGAAAAACAGACCTGCTTAAACTGCCTTGCCATTCTCCAGGCAAGACTTCCATTGCCCCGCCCACCTAGCAACAAACTTTACCTCAGCTCTTAAGGCAACAGTGTGAAACAGGAGACAAAGCCCCACCCCTATGATGCAACGAAAAACAAAAGGGAGAGGCTGGAATCGGAGATCACAGAAGTGACTCTAGTCTGATTGCTTATTTTAACCTATGATTTGATCATTGAAACTGTTGGTCTAGATTACGTTTGGTGTTTACCTTCTGACTTATACTGTTTCTTGATTTTTTTGGCCTGTCTCTGTTTAGCTATCAGTATTCTTTAGGGAATCTTTCTTACCTGTCTTTTTTCACTTCTTCCCAGTCCTGTGTCTCTCTCTCACCTGATAGTTAGTATGTATATCTGTTTTCCCTCTTGCACTTCTCCCTTTCGCTTATTTTGACTTATGATTTTATCATTGTAACTGTTAGTTTAGATCACGTCTGTTTTGACCTTCTGACCGACACTGTCTCTCGATTTTATTGACCTGTGTCTGTGTAGCTATCAGTACTCC
>NW_007187016.1:0-710 GCF_000164805.1 Carlito syrichta
TTCTCCAGTCAGAATGGCAATTATCAACAACTCAAAAAATAACAGCTGCTGGAGAGGGTGTGGTGAAAAGGGAACACTTCTACACTGTTGGTGGGAGTGTAAACTAGTGCAACCTCTGTGGAAAGCAGTGTGGCGATTCCTAAAAGCTCTAAAAATTGACCTTCCATATGACCCTGCAATCCCCCTACTGGGAATATACCCTGAAGAACACAAATCACTCTATAAAAAAGATACCTGCACACGTATGTTTATCGCAGCATTGTTCACAATAGCAAGAACCTGGAAACAACCATGCTGCCCATCAAAAGAGGACTGGATTAAAAAAATGTGGTACATATACACGATGGAATACTACGCAGCCATAAAAAAGAACAAAATCATGAATTTCGCTGCAACCTGGATGGAACTAGAGTCTATAATACTGAGTGACCTCTCACAAAAACAAAAATCCGAATATCACATGTTCTCACTCATATAATGGACCTTGAACATCCAATGCAATACTATGAGAAAATGACGGATGGTACTGGGAAACTATGGGGGGGAGGGGGATGGGATTAACAGTAGCAAATATCTGTCGGGGGATGGGAAAACACTTCTTATCTACAGGGTGCCTGAATGAAACGTCATTGTACACCTACCCTTACTGTACCCCACAAAACCATAATAAAAACTACTGATTAATGAAAAAAAAAAAAAAAAAAAAAAAA
>NW_007187017.1:0-1071 GCF_000164805.1 Carlito syrichta
CAAGAGGAATGGAGTAATGACCATTGCTTTATTTCCTTAGTACTGTTTTACCTTAATATATTACATTTTACTTATTCTGATAATAGTAATTGTCATCACTCTTCTATAGCTCTTTGATTTCTGCCTAGGTGGGCCAAGGTGGTCTCAGCTGGCCAGTAATTGATGATTGTCAAGATTTTTTAAAAATTAAAATACAAGAATCACAGAAAGAGCTAGTGAGACAAGATTATTCTTGTCAAGAAATAACAGAAGACTCTCAAAATTTAGCAAAACTAAGTAGCATGTAGATATGATGGAATAAGTAGTCAAAAGTCAGTATTCCAAAAGAGCAGACCAGTCATTGCAAAGATAGAATACAAAAAAAGAAGACCCCCAAAAATCTGAACTCTAGGGCAGGTACTTCTTTCTTTTGCCTTTTTATTTCTTCCTATCTTGGCTGAATCTGACCATGAGTATGAGGACAGTGACTGCAGCTGGGGAAAGAAATAGTGTCAACAACTGCAGATGCAGAACGTTTCATTTTCATTTTTGTTTTAACTTTTATGGTATAAAATTAATATATACGTTTTTAAAAATTGGTGCAGGGTGGTGCCACATGAAGAGCTAATTCTCCAAATGATTTTGTTCCTCCTCTCTCCACCTGTAATCTAGTTGCTATTTTAAAATATCTTTTGTTCTGTTGGTGGTTATCACTATACCTCTAAGCATATGCTTATCTTGTCTTTTGTTTTCCACCTTTAGATTGTACCTACTGAAAGATGAGAAACTTAGTTCACATATCTTTATCCATCTACTCCTAAGTTTTTCCAGTCATATATTTTTTCTTCTGGTGGTTATATTCATAATGATAAAGAATATGCTTACACTGTGTTTTGTTATGTGAATTTTACTACCTTGATTCCTTGCTATATAAAGTGAGAAAATTTGCCACATTGGTCTGCGGCATTAATGACTTCCATTATTTTTATGTTTTATTAATTTTAGCACTGGTTAGATTCTATTTTATAGTAATTGTTTTTCAAGTTTTCTTATATGTTGGCTCTACAAATTGAAGAGCATTTGCATTATTTT
>NW_007187018.1:0-951 GCF_000164805.1 Carlito syrichta
TGGGACACGCTTTGCCCATGTGCAGCTCTACGCTGCCACCCAGGGGGCGATGGGAACCCCACAGTGGAGCAAGAAGGCATTACTTGGTGAATTCCCTGGGTGCATTCTGAAATGTTTCTCCCTTTCAAATTTTTGTGTGGGAGGATACACAATTGCTCTGCCAAACGCATTGACGGAAAAGAGCTGACTGCCTTGGTGGTGCTTATTTTGAATGTCCGTCTCCCTTGGAAAGAGCTGTGTGAGAAGTGTGCTGCACTGTGAGGTTCTGGCACTGAGTGTGCGTGCTGTCATTCCTCCTTCCCACTTGTTCCCTTTCGTGTATCTTACGCTGTACAGGGTGACTGCTTTGGCGTGCGGCTTGTCAACCTCTCCCATGCGGGAATGCTCATCTCCCCTGTGCCACAATGAGGGATCTGAGACATTCACAGTTACTTGTGGGAAGGCATCATGTGTGACCCGGGGGAATTCTGAATTGCTCTTTCTTGACACCTTCTCCTGTCAGGGAAAGCAATGAGACTGTGGATTGCTGGTGGGAGTGGCCTTTCTTAGGCCTGGGGTGCACGGGCACCTTCCTGGCTTAAGTCTGTGCCCAATGTGTGCTGCAGTGTCACCTCTTTGCTGTGACTATTATTCTTCATTGCCGCCTGCTGTAACACCTCATTCTCACTCTTTCCCCTTGATTTGTGTTCCTTTCCATAGAGGGCCTTTGCGTACGAGCGTGAAACCTCCGTGTTTCACGGAGAGAAATCTGCAAGACATAGTGCCGCAATGAGTGACACAAGTGCTCCACAGTCACGAGCAGGAGAGCATTATGTGTGGATGGGGAGAATTCTAAGTTGTTTTTCCCTATGGCGTTTAAACCTAATAAGGACTACCAAGGCTGTGCCGTTTTCATTGCCGAGTAAGCACGGAGAGCCTCTGTTACACTGGGGGTGAAGCTGGGTCTCCTGA
>NW_007187019.1:0-769 GCF_000164805.1 Carlito syrichta
CAAGCGCTTTACTTCCTTGAAGTTTTTAATTCTTAAAAAAATTCCCAACAGATAGATACATATTATATCCCTCTGTATGGATAAGGAAACTGAGTCACCAGGATATTGAGCAGTTGATAAGAGATTATAGGGCAAGATGCAGACGTGGTTAATATTTATCTAGTGCCTGCTGTATGTTAGGCCCTGTGTAGGATTTTTAAGAACATTATCTTATATATTGTTTTATACACTATGGCTAGCTCATATTGTCCCTATTTTACAAATTAGGATGTTAAGGATCAGTATTACTTGCTTAAAGAAACGATGGGTGAGTGGAAAAACTGGAATTAATATCCAGATGTCTCTGAGTGCAGAAACCATATTCTACACGCTGCAATTTTTGTCTCCTCATAACTTCAGGAGTGCAAATGGCCATGAGTGATGGATTATGGAATGGACTGAAATGTTTAGTCTTGTGTGTAATAAACTGGATTGGGAACATTCATTTAAAAGCCTTCCTTATATTTTGTTGCTAAGTCTCATTTCCAATAGGTAGAAACCCATACATAATGACGAGTAAACCACTACATTTACTCTCTTTGTTCCCAAGATAATCATCATTGCACGTTCAAATATATTTTATTTCGAGATACCTGATCCGTTTTTAAATTGATTTACTATTTTCTTATGAACAATTGAATTTGTATGTGCCAACAACTTTTCTATTAGTGAGACTGTGAGATCTTATTACTCAGTGTGATATGGCTAAAAGCTAAGGGAGTCTCAGTCA
>NW_007187020.1:0-750 GCF_000164805.1 Carlito syrichta
CAAGGTTTGATTTTAATTTTCTGTTTCATACTTAGAGTAACTTTGTAAAGATGCTGGCTTGTTTTTCTATTGAGGATTATCTGTACTGGCCTTTTTGGAATTGGCAAAAGCACATTGTCTTGTGATGGAAGGAGAAGGGAGAGAAGTTGGCTTACTGTTTCTCAGTTCAAGAGTACCCTCTTTTGTAGCTCTATGGAAGTGTATTTTCTTCAGTAAATGATACATTTTGTGGTGGGGGGACAGAATTGGTTTTTTTTATATACTATATTGTTTCTTCAGATGCTTTCTTCTTTCCCTTCACCACCAAGACTCCAAGGGACCCCTACCCCATCCCACCCCTTGCAAGTTATCTTACATTATCCCAGAACTGGTGCATTCCCAAGACTGTCACCCAAGGTCACCAATATATTGTAAGTGCCATCTTCTAAATCATCAGTAGATCAAGCTCTGATCAGCTACATATAATTTAGACAGAGAAAACTACAAATGTTAATTTCATTTTACATATGGCAGCCGTCCCCAGGGAACCTGGAATCTTTTCTCTTGCAAAAACAGTAAAGTGCTCTTTCATAAAGTTGATTTTATTCGATATTCAAGTTCTTTCAGGGACTCTTCTAAAAGAATATACTTTTTCCATGATAACTTTCCAAAGTTCTTCACTAAGAAGATCTATATAAATATTTATAAGGGAATGATTTTCTACATAGAAAAGTGGTGTTTTCCTTATTTTACTTTACTGTTTCTTTAAAA
>NW_007187021.1:0-756 GCF_000164805.1 Carlito syrichta
GCAGGCAAAGGTCTGTCCGACTCATCTATGAAACTATTTCCTCACGATGGCGCTGTGGCTCAAGAAGACGTTAACAGGCCTGTCTGACACCCGCCCATCAACTTGGAAAAAAAGGTGCCATCAAACTCTCCTCCCTGTGATCCACCTTCAGTTTTTTTCTCCCTGAGCTCAACAAAGTTCCAGACACTTGGAAGGCTGAGCTGGAAGAGTCGCCGGAGCCCAGGAGTTGGAGGCTGCAGTGTCTGTGACCGTCTACTCTGTGCGACAGAGTTAGACTCTGACTCTAACAATCAAACCCCAAAATAAAATTTTAAAAAACATTGAAAAATGAAAAATGAATAATGTTGGAAAAATCATGAAGAAAGAGGCATTGTGTATGTTTATACTGTTAGAAGGGTGAGTTAGGCTTTACAATTGTGAAACACTGTGGGATTAGCTGTTCATGTGCTAACAGCCTACAGTATAGAAACTGCAATCTTAGGAATACATTTGAGAGAAATCATCCCCTATGTAAAGAAAAGAGATGGACTATAATAGTTATGACATCATAGTTTCAGAGCTACGTTCTCAGAACCATACAAGTGTTCATCCACGAGTTTCAAAAACATATTTGAGGGTCATCAGAAATGACCAAATATGAATAACGTACATTCCCATGGTTGCATGTAGGAATCCAAATTTTTCTCAAAACCAAATTCATGCTTACCAAGATATGACCTCATATAAGCCTAGGATCGCAGAGACAGAGTGAAGTAA
>NW_007187022.1:0-808 GCF_000164805.1 Carlito syrichta
CCAAGGTCTGTCCGACTCATCTATGAAACTATTTCCTCTCGATGGCGCTGTGGCTCAAGAAGACGTTAACAGGCCTGTCTGACACCCGCCCATCAACTTGGAAAAAAAGGTGCCATCAAACTCTCCTCCCTGTGATCCACCTTCAGTTTTTTTCTCCCTGAGCTCAACAAAGTTCCAGACACTTGGAAGGCTGAGCTGGAAGAGTCGCCCGAGCCCAGGAGTTGGAGGCTGCAGTGTCTGTGACCGTCTACTCTGTGCGACAGATTTAGACTCTGACTCTAACAATCAAGCCACAAAATAAAATTTTAAAAAACATTGAAAAATGAAAAATGAATAATGTTGGAAAAATCATGAAGAAAGAGGCATTGTGTATGTTTATACTGTTAGAAGGGTGAGTTAGGCTTTACAATTGTGAAACACTGTGGGGTTAGCTGTTCATGTGCTAACAGCCTACAGTATAGAAACTGCAATCTTAGGAATACATTTGAGAGAAATCATCCCCTATGTAAAGAAAAGAGATGGACTATAATAGTTATGACATCATAGTTTCAGAGCTACGTTCTCAGAACCATACAAGTGTTCATCCACGAGTTTCAAAAACATATTTGAGGGTCATCAGAAAATGACCAAATATGAATAACGTACATTCCCATGGTTGCATGTAGGAATCCAAATTTTTCTCAAAACCAAATTCATGCTTACCAAGATATGACCTCATATAAGCCTAGGATCGCAAGAGACAGAGTGAAGTAAAGACTAATGACACCACTGGATGGAAATCAGGGGGAAAATCCCAATAAGTTCACTG
>NW_007187023.1:0-776 GCF_000164805.1 Carlito syrichta
CAAGCATAAGGAAGGACAATCCCAATATTGTTTCACTGTTCCTTATGCTTGTGAATGTTCCTCAAAAACAATACAACAATTGTAACATCATAATATTCTAATAATCAATAACTGCTAAAACTTATGCATACACAACACCTAATGACTAACTTAAATCCTAATACCTTTCTATTCTGTGCTAATTCTACCTATACTATAGAAACTCTTAATTATAGCTCAAACCAGTTCCTAAAGAATGTGGCCCAGTCCAAAGATCACACTGGGCTGTTTCTAGGAACAATTGATTACAATCTCTTAACAAAATGGCTATTCTGAAATCCTATATAGCTATCTTAATTTCTATAAACGTTTCTAATCCCTAATCCTAATATATAAAACTGATCATGAGCAATAAATCTTCTAAAAATAAAACCCAAATATAAACTGTAAATTGTACTAAGGCCAAAACCGCAATAGTAGAAAATGGGAACAATGAAATTTCTAAAGTTAGCTGTATTCTTATTAAACCTCAAAATATCATGTTTGATCATGCTTGAACTAACATAATTCCCTGACATTAGCACAACCTATTCTACAATACTTTTTGAGTAAAATAAATTCAGTTTCTATAATAAGTAGAAAAACCCTACACGAACTGTAGCTAAAACTGGTTTAAAAGAATGCAGCCCAGTCCAAAGTACATGCTGGGCCCTTAAGGAATGTGGTCCAGTCCAAAGTTCATGCTGGGACATTTCTGGTAACTCTAGAAAATCATCTATACCATCTAAAGTTGAAAA
>NW_007187024.1:0-892 GCF_000164805.1 Carlito syrichta
GAATTGCTTGAGCCAAAAGTTTGAGATCAGACTGGGTAACATAGTGAGACCCCATCTCTACAGAAAAATTTTTAAAAATTGCTGGATGTAGTGGTGTGTTCCTACAGTCCCAGTTATTTGAGAGGCTGAAATGGGATTAATTTTGAGCCAAGAGACAGAGGATGCAGTGAGCTGAAATCACACCACTGTACTCCAATCTGGGTGACAGAGTGAGACCCTGACTCTAAATAAATAAATAAGTAAATAAAAGCCAGGCTAATGGTTTGGAAAAAAGAGAATGGACAAGAACCACTAAATGCTTCCTGCTGTGGGAAAACTGGCCTATAATTTCACCACAGGTGAAATTCTACAGGTGGTCATACAAAAGGCTCATGGCTTTGCCCTTTATTTATTGAGGATGCATAGGCACAAGCTGTAACAAATCCAAAAGAGCACTGTGTGTCTGGTGTCTCCAGATAGAGTCTCTTCTGCTAACACTTCAGGAGGGAGTGGGCTCTCAGGTGTGGCAGTGAGAAACACAGACAGGATTTTTTCTGTCAGGGGACCTGAGCTTTACTGGAGAGGAGGTGTAAGCTGTACAAGTAAGCCAGGTATGTTGGTTTATGCCTGTCATCCTAGCACTTTGGAAGGCAGAGGCGAGAGGATTGCCTGAGACCAGGGGTTTGAGACAAACCCAGGCAACTTGGTGATACCTCTTCTCTACAATAAATCAAAAAATTAGCTGGGCATGGTGGCATGTGCCTGTGATTCCAGTTACTTGGAAGGCTGAGGTGGAAGGATCGCCTGAGCCCAGCAGGTCAAAGTTGCAGTGGCTGTGGGCATGCCACTGCACTCCAGCCCAGGTGACAGAGTGAGACTCCAACTCAAAAAAAAAAAAAAAAAAATGATTTTC
>NW_007187025.1:0-764 GCF_000164805.1 Carlito syrichta
AATCACACCACTGTACTCCAGTCTGGGTGACAGAGTGAGACCCTGACTCTAAATAAATAAATAAGTAAATAAAAGCCAGGCTAATGGTTTGGAAAAAAGAGAATGAACAAGAACCACTAAATGCTTCCTGCTGTGGGAAAACTGGCCTATAATTTCACCACAGGTGAAATTCTACAGGTGGTCATACAAAAGGCTCATGGCTTTGCCCTTTATTTATTGAGGATGCATAGGCACAAGCTGTAACAAATCCAAAAGAGCACTGTGTGTCTGGTGTCTCCAGATAGTCTCTTCTGCTAACACTTCAGGAGGGAGTGGGCTCTCAGGTGTGGCAGTGAGAAACACAGACAGGATTTTTTCTGTCAGGGGACCTGAGCTTTACTGGAGAGGAGGTGTAAGCTGTACAAGTAAGCCAGGCATGTTGGTTTATGCCTGTCATCCTAGCACTTTGGAAGGCAGAGGCGAGAGGATTGCCTGAGACCAGGGGTTTGAGACAAACCCAGGCAACTTGGTGATACCTCTTCTCTACAATAAATCAAAAAATTAGCTGGGCATGGTGGCATGTACCTGTGATTCCAGTTACTTGGAAGGCTGAGGTGGAAGGATCGCCTGAGCCCAGCAGGTCAAAGTTGCAGTGGCTGTGGGCATGCCACTGCACTCCAGCCCAGGTGACAGAGTGAGACTCCAACTCAAAAAAAAAAAATGAATTTCTGGTGGATAATCAGCAAATAAAAATGCATGAATCAACAGGAGACAGGGACACATGA
>NW_007187026.1:0-867 GCF_000164805.1 Carlito syrichta
CCCTTTATTTATTGAGGATGCATAGGCACAAGCTGTAACAAATCCAAAAGAGCACTGTGTGTCTGGTGTCTCCAGATAGAGTCTCTTCTGCTAACACTTCAGGAGGGAGTGGGCTCTCAGGTGTGGCAGTGAGAAACACAGACAGGATTTTTTCTGTCAGGGGACCTGAGCTTTACTGGAGAGGAGGTGTAAGCTGTACAAGTAAGCCAGGTATGTTGGTTTATGCCTGTCATCCTAGCACTTTGGAAGGCAGAGGCGAGAGGATTGCCTGAGACCAGGGGTTTGAGACAAACCCAGGCAACTTGGTGATACCTCTTCTCTACAATAAATCAAAAAATTAGCTGGGCATGGTGGCATGTGCCTGTGATTCCAGTTACTTGGAAGGCTGAGGTGGAAGGATCGCCTGAGCCCAGCAGGTCAAAGTTGCAGTGGCTGTGGGCATGCCACTGCACTCCAGCCCAGGTGACAGAGTGAGACTCCAACTCAAAAAAAAAAAAAAAAAAATGAATTTCTGGTGGATAATCAGCAAATAAAAATGCATGAACAACAGGAGACAGGGACACATGAAGGGCAGCTAAACAATAAAAAATACAAAAAAAGACACATGCAAGAACATATCAGTTAGTGACAACTGTGCTGAGGAAAATGAGAGTTAATTCTGTTGCTTTGAAGCAAGGGGGAGGAAGTCCAAGACTGTTCCATCCACAGAGGAACTGGGAGTGTGGATGGCCATGGGGCAATGACCAGGACTTCCAAAGGGCTAGACATCCTAGAAGGTAGGCTCTTGGTGGGAACATTTTCTCAGTTGTCCCTAGAAAGGGCTCACTGCTGACTATGTCTCAGCAGAGGTTGAGCCTGTTCTGTCTC
>NW_007187027.1:0-832 GCF_000164805.1 Carlito syrichta
TAATGAATATTCATATATTTCACCTGAATTGTACCCTACCTCTTTCAAATTACAAATTAAGAAGCAAAAGTTTACACCAGAGCCCTGAATCCATAGCCAGTCATTAGAAAGAACTTCTTGTTGCTGTAGCCTTAACCACTTTTTTCCACACCGAAATAAAAACACAGACCCTTATTTTATTGAAACGTGCTTAGATAAAATATCCTGTTGCTGATTGTTAGTTAACTTATTTTTGAAATGTATCCCAGTTGACTGACTGGATATGTTTCATTGACGACAGCAACTGTATACTGCTACTTCAAATGCATTCTCCAGATGTGTGTCTTTTTCCCTGCGGAGGTATGTGGAGCTTTCTGGCATGTTTTCTTTCTGACCACGTTTGCGTGTTTCCCTGTGTTAACGTTACGTGGGAGTCGTTGCGGGGTGTCAGACACCTACCCTGCACAATGAATGGTACCTGCTGTCAATCTCTCTCTTGTGGGGGCGGGGCTCCGGGTCCCTCGCCATTGCGGGGCTGCAGCGCCCTGGCGTGAGGACGGCGCGTCGCGTCCCGGCCGCGTGACCTGCTGGGTTGACGCGATCCTTCCTCAGAATCCTGCCTGCGAGCACCGAGGCGCAACGCGGTTCCGCCTCCCGGGCCGCGGCCTCCCACGGAGTGCTTCGGACTCCCGCGCTGCGGGACCCCAGAGTGTGGCTCGCGGCGACCGGGACGACCGCGGAGCTGGGCCCCCCGCTGGCCGCGGAGCTGGGCCCCCCGCTGGCGGCGGAGCTGGGCCCCCCGCAGCGGCGGAGCTGGGGCCCCCTCCACGTCGAGGGAACGTGAGTCAGGCCG
>NW_007187028.1:0-767 GCF_000164805.1 Carlito syrichta
GAGTGCTTCGGACTCCCCGCGCTGCGGGAGCCCAGAGTGTGGCTCGCGGCGACTGGGACGACCGCGGAGCTGGGCCCCCCGCTGGCCGCGGAGCTGGGCCCCCCGCTGGCGGCGGAGCCGGGCCCCCCGCAGGCGGCGGAGCTGGGGCCCCCCTACCACGTCGAGGGAACGTGAGTCAGGCCGCTCTTGGACATGGACCCTTAACCGTGAGTTCACAGACTCTTCTTTTCTTGTATTTTCTAACCTGTGTTGTGGCTTTTGCTGGAAGTGCAACTGCTGGATTATGCATGAGAGTATCCCGTTTTCTGAGAAGTGTGTGTGGAAGGACTGCCCTATTCCCACGGAATGTATGTGGCCATAAATGTGTCCACTGATTCCTCAGTGTTCGTTCTGTTCCATGGATCAATCGTTAGGGTTTTATACCATTGCCTCTGTGTTTGGTTTACTGGACTTTGGTGAAAGCAGAAAGTGTGAAACCCTACACTTTGCCCATTTTGAAGAGAGTTTGGGCTATTGCCGGTCTCATGCAATTCTTCTGAAAGACTAGACATTTGGGTTTTGGTCGAGATTTCTTTGTGTTTTTAATGCGTTGTGGAGTAGTGGCATCTTCCCACGTCATGGTTTTTATTTATTGAACCGAGCATTTCCTTTCCATTGGCTTATGTCCTCTGCAATGTCTATCAGCATGAGTGTGTACTGTTTAGTGTACTGTTCTATTGTCCGCTTAACTTTGTTTTTGTACTATTTTGTGGTTTTGGCTGCTACGG
>NW_007187029.1:0-1290 GCF_000164805.1 Carlito syrichta
GGCCGCTCTTGGACATGGACCCTTAACCGTGAGTTCACAGACTCTACTTTTCTTGTATTTTCTAACCTGTGTTGTGGCTTTTGCTGGAAGTGCAACTGCTGGATTATGCATGAGAGTATCCCGTTTTCTGAGAAGTGTGTGTGGAAGGACTGCCCTATTCCCACGGAATGTATGTGGCCATAAATGTGTCCACTGATTCCTCAGTGTTCGTTCTGTTCCATGGATCAATCGTTAGGGTTTTATACCATTGCCTCTGTGTTTGGTTTACTGGACTTTGGTGAAAGCAGAAAGTGTGAAACCCTACACTTTGCCCATTTTGAAGAGAGTTTGGGCTATTGCCGGTCTCATGCAATTCTTCTGAAAGACTAGACATTTGGGTTTTGGTCGAGATTTCTTTGTGTTTTTAATGCGTTGTGGAGTAGTGGCATCTTCCCACGTCATGGTTTTTATTTATTGAACCGAGCATTTCCTTTCCATTGGCTTACGTCCTCTGCAATGTCTATCAGCATGAGTGTGTACTGTTTAGTGTACTGTTCTATTTTCCGCTTAACTTTGTTTTTGTACTATTTTGTGGTTTTGGCTGCTACGGTAATTGAATTGTTTCCTTAGTGGTTTCTTCAGGTGGACTTTGAAAGTGTAGAGAGACACCAGGTGTTTGTATGTTGAATTTGTGTCCCGCAACAATGCTGAATTTTGAGTTCTGAAAGGGTGAGTGTGTGTGTGTGAGTGTGTGTGTATGTGTGTGTGTGTCTGGTGAACTTGTTGGAGCTGTCTGTACGTCGCGTCGTGTCTATGAGAACTGAGTTAACTTTACTTCTTCGTCTCCCATGAGGATACCTTGAAAAATTGTTTTTTGTTTAATTGCTCCGTTCAGCATTCTTGACCCTATCTTGAAGGGAAGTGGTGGAAGACTATATCCACGTATACTTCTTGATCTTCAGGGAAAAGCTGAGAGTTTCACCATGGAGTAATCATGTCAGTTTTGTGTTTTCCTATGTGGCCTTTATCAGGTGAAGGAGGTTTTCTTCTATTCGGAGTTACATTTTAGTGTTTGTATCATGAATCAGTGTGAATTTTTCTCAAATCCCTTCGACCTCAATAAAGAAGGTTGTATGTGGCTACTTTTATACTGCTAGTGCGGTATTTTCCTTTGATTGGGTTTTGTTGAAATGAGATTTACGTTTTGTACGTCGTGCTACACATGTTTCCCAGAAATCAATCCCACTTGGCATGGTTTCTAATCGAATTCATTTTACTATACGTGGCTGAGGATTGGTGTCGGAAATGCCG
>NW_007187030.1:0-732 GCF_000164805.1 Carlito syrichta
GGAATCACAGGCGTGTGCCACCACTCCCGGCTGATTTTTTTATTTATTATAGAGATGAAGTCTCACCAAGTTGCCCAGGCTGGTCTCAAACCCATGAACTCAGGCAATCCTCTCACCTTGGCCTCCTAAAGTGCTGGAATTATAGGCGTGAGCCACTGCGCCTGGCCTGATGACCATTTTTAAAGGGGAAACATGCTATTACATGGAAACATCCCTCCTTGTCATAGTTATAACAGCTTATCTAGCTTGATATTTTTCTTTTCTTTTTTTTTTTGAGTTGGAGTCTAACTCTGTCGCCCAGACTGGAGTGCAGTGGCCACTCCTGGCTACTGCTGCCTCAACCTGCTGGGCTCCGGTGATGCTTCTGCCTCAGTCTTCCAAGTAGCTGGAACTACAGGCTCATTTTGATTTATTGTAGAGATGAGGTCTCACCAAGTTGCCCAGGTGGGTCTCAAACCCACAAGCTCAGGCAATCCACTCACCTCAGCATCCCAAAGGCACGGAATTACAGGCTGAGCCACCAAGCCCGGCTTAGCTTGTTATTTTTCAAATTCCTTTCACATTTTATTTACTTCTCACTGCCTCCCTGTGAGATTTGCAGTTGCAGGTGTTTCATGGCTGGTCTACAGACCAGATGCCTGAGGCTCAGAGAGGTGAGGAACATGCCCAGGGCTGCACAGCTAGTGATGAGGAGAGGCCTTGACCCCCCTGTTCTGTTCTGTGTTCTTTCTC
>NW_007187031.1:0-727 GCF_000164805.1 Carlito syrichta
TAAGTCAGTTGGCTAGTCAGCTCGCCAGCTAGTTAAAAGCTAGTTAAGTCAGAAGGCTTGACAGTTGACTAGCTAGTTATTTCAGCTCGTTAAGTCAGCTTGCTAGCTAGGTATATAGCTAGTAAATCAGCTAGTTAATTCAGCTGGTCAGCCAGCTGGCTATCTAGTTGAGTCAGATAGTTAAGTCAGCTGGCTAGCCACCTGGATAGCTGGTAAAGTAAGCTAGTTAAGTCAGCTGGCTAGCTAGGTAGCTAGCTAGTTAAGTCAGGTAGTTATGTCAGCTGGCTAGCTAGTTAAGTCTGTTAGTTAAGTCTGATTACTATCCAGATGCCTATCAGGGTAGCTATCTAGTTAAATCAGCTGGCTAGTCAACTGGATAGCTACTTAAATCACACAGTTAAGTCAGCTCACTGGCCAACAGATTAGTTAGGTAGTTAGGTAGTTAAGTCAGTTGGCAAGCCAGCAGGCTATGTAGGTAGGTAGCTAGTTAAGTCACATTGCTAGACATCAGGCTATCAAGTTATGTCAGCTAGTTAAGTCAGTTGGCCAGCCAGCTGTCTAGGTAGGTAGATAGCTAGTTAAGTGTGATGGCTAGCCAGCTGGCTACTTAGTTAAGTCAGCTAGTTAAGTCAACTGGCTAGCCTGCTTGCTAGCTAGGTAGCTAGGCAATTAAGTCAGCTGTCTAGCCAGCTGGCCAGTAGTTAATTCAGCTAATTTAGTCAGCTGG
>NW_007187032.1:0-920 GCF_000164805.1 Carlito syrichta
AATAGACTATTCTGGTAGCACAACCTTGTCTGTTTCTTTTTGTTGCCTAATTTGCATAGGTAGGTGGCTATTTTTTAAGCTTGGTTCTCCAGATCTTCTTTGATGATTAGATGGCACTTTATGGCTTCTAGAAAAAAATTATCCTTTTCTACTTAAGCTAGCAACAGTTTTCTGTTGCTTGCAACCCATAATCCTGACTGATAAAGCCAATACATTCATCATTATAAACTATTTAGGATTAACAAAGTCCTGTTACCATAATTCTTGTATCATTTCCAATCCCTAAGTGAGATATGTCAGATTTACAAAATGTTGGGGGAACTCTTAGAAGGCTCCAAGAAATTCATTGTCTGATGGGAATAAAATAGAATAAGTATGTTCTATACCACGTGACATGATTCACAGTTTAAAGCAAAAAATGGCAAGAACTAACTATGAGGAGGGACCAAAAAAACCAAACAATAAAATGGAATTATTTTTGAAAGGAGGGCCCCTTGTAGTACAGGTTTCCCCATGAGGTGTTCTAGAATTTCCCATCAGCACAGTGTAGCAGCTAACATTGTTGTGAGAGGCTGCATTTGTCTTAAGTTTATTATTATTATTATTATTATTATTATTATTATTATTTTGGTTTATTTCTATGGACTTGTCCATTTATGATGGGTGATTTATAAACACAGCTGTCCACACCACAGAAAGTATTCAGCACTTTTGGACACAAAACAGCATGATGCCTGTGCCCCACCCTCCCTATTCATGTGATCTCACCCCAAGCAACTTTTTTTTTGTTTTTCCTGATGAAAAAAGACCTCAAAGGGCAACTAGTTACACTGATGTGGAAGACGTGAAACAAAAACAGCAGAAGCACTAAAAGGCATCCAAATTGACAAGTTCACAAACTTCTTTGAGTAGTAGAAAAA
>NW_007187033.1:0-4432 GCF_000164805.1 Carlito syrichta
ATTTTGTTTTGTTTTATACAGAGGTATGTTGGGTATTCTCCATTAGGCCTTCAGATCCATCTACTCTTCTCCCTCAATTCTGTGGTCCAATAGACTGACCTCTATGAGTTTCCTTCATGGATTCCCCAATCCTCTGGTTTCTGGATGGTTTCATCAATATGAGGCAGCGACTTGAGTTCAGCGAATGGAAAAGAAGAGGAGTTGTAATACTGATGACCCTGGCTTATCCTTTGCAAGGATGAAAGGCTATGTTCTACTATCCAAGGTCCTGGTGTCTGCCAGGCTGCCTTCACTTACAATCACTGCCCACATCATTGCAGTAGCCATTTCTACTCTTCTTGGTCTTTCAACTCTAAGGATGGTAACAACTTCCTGGTGTTATCAACACTGGTTTGCCTCACTGTCTCTTGATCTTTTCTTATACTGTGTCCCAACTTTCTTCAATCATTCCTTTAAGATAATACCATCTTTTCCCTTCAGGGACACATTCAGATTCAAGGGGGCACCATGAACCAGTTTTACCTTTAAATAAGTGGGTTTAGATGCAATAGGAACGATTCTAAATGGAGGCAAGCCTAGAGTCAGTGAAACAAATTACAAAAGCTTTGCGGTAACTGGATGAGAAGATGGAAACTATCAGATGCTAACGTTACCTGATATCTTATGATGGCAGACACTGTACTAATTACACTCTACATATTATCTTATTTAAATATTCCAGCCACTCTTTAAGGTAGACATTATTATTGTTCCTTTTTTAAAAAAGTCAATGGCATTAAAATGGAAAGATGCTAACTAACTTGCCCAAGGTCAAATAAATAAAAAGGGACAGATTTGGACTCATATAAAAATCTGCCTTTTTTTTTTTTTGAGTTGGAGTCTCACTTTGTTGCCCAGAAGAGAGTGCAGGGGCCGCTCCCGGCCACCGCAGTCTCAACCTGCTGGGCTCCAGCGATCCTTCCACCTCAACCTTCCAAGTAGCTGGAACTACAGGCGCGCACTACCATGCCCAGCTAATTTTTTTTAATTTATTGTAGAGATGAGGTCTTGCCTGCCCAGGCGGGTCTCGAACCCACGGGCTCAGGCAATCCACTCACCTCAGCCTCCCAAAGGCACGGGATTACAGGCTGAGCCACCGAGCCTGGCTTAAAAATCTGCCTTTTAGGTCCATTATTAATCTCTATCATCTCCCTCACCCATATATAGTCTGAATTAAGATAAATGACAGTGAAAATGCATGTAAGGGTAATATTTAAAGACAAAGATTTAAAGAATCAAAGAAAAGAGTTGAACAGAAAGTGTGCAACTTGAACCACTGTGAATCTGGTGGTGGATTTACTGACAGATTAAAGAAAGAAGACTTGCAGGGAGCAGGACTTGGGAAAGAGATGAGGCATTCAGTTTTAATCTTGTGGCTCTTATTGCTGCTATGAAAATGCAAATGGCAATATAAATGTTTCCACTACAGGAGAAAGAGACCATATATACCATCTCATCACGCTGTAACAGTTAAGGTTCCAATATGGGAACTGGACTCTGTAAATTAAAAGTTCCTCCCTGTGGACTTGAAAATTAAGCATGGGATATAAAGAAAGCAGATTACAATACATTCATAATTCACTGGCAGCTGGATGTATCCCATGTAATGCACTCTGTCACAGCAGTGACAGTTATTGGTGGTATTGTTGTCCTCAGCAATATCCCAAATAGACTATTCTGGTAGCACAACCTTGTCTATTTATTTTTGTTGCCTAATTTGCATAGGTAGCTGGCTATTTTTTAAGCCTGGTTCTCCAGATCTTCTTTGATGATTAGATGACACTTTATGGCTTCTAGAAAAAATGATCCTTTTCTACTTAAGCTAGCAACAGTTTTCTGTTGCTTGCAACCCATAATCCTGACTGATAAAACCAATACATTCATCATTATAATCTATTTAGGATTAACAAAGTCCTGTTACCATAATTCTTGTATCATTTCCAATCCCTAAGTGAGATATGTCAGATTTACAAAATGCTGGGGGAACTCTTAGAAGGCTCCAAGAAATTCAATGTCTGATGGGAATAAAATAGAATAAGTACGTTCTATACCACATGACATGATTCACAGTTTAAAGCAAAAAATGGCAAGAACTAACTATGAGGAGGGACCAAAAAAACCAAACAATAAAATGGAATTATTTTTGAAAGGAGGGCCCCTTGTAGTACAGGTTTCCCCATGAGGTGTTCTAGAATTTCCCATCAGCACAGTGTAGCAGCTAGCATTGTTGTGAGAGGCTGCATTTGTCTTAAGTTGCTTATTATTATTATTATTATTATTATTATTATTATTATTATTTTGGCTTATTTCTATGGACTTGTCCATTTATGATGGGTGATTTATAAACACAGCTGTCCACACCACAGAAAGTATTCAGCACTTTTGGACACAAAACAGCATGACTCCTGTGCCCCACCCTCCCTATTCATGTGATCTCACCCCAAGCAACTTTTTTTGTTTTTCCTGATGAAAAAAGACCTCAAAGGGCAACATTACACTGATGTGGAAGACGTGAAACAAAAAACAGCAGAAGCACTAAAAGGCATCCAAATTGACAAGTTCACAAACTTCTTTGAGTAGTAGAAAAAGGATCTCGGTATGTGTACTGTATCAAATGGAGAGTACTTTGAAGGTGACAAGTTTAAAAATGTAAGAAGAAATACACAATTATAAATTCTGGGTTTTTGGGGGGTCTTCCCTCATATATACACTACGTACAAGTATAACAAAACCAAATCTACCCATGAACATTAAGAGTAAGAATTAAGACTGAAGAAGATCAAAGATAGAGAGAACATGTAACGATTGTCAAATACAAAAAGCATACTGCCTCTTAAAGAAGAACAAACTCACAGTAGATCAGACATCACATCTATTAATGCATGAACATAATAAAGAAGTATTTCCAAAACACTAAGGACAAAAAAATTGTCAACCATGACTTTTATAACTAGCTAAATTTTTATTCAAAGGTGAAGGTAACATGTTCTTTTTAGTAAGTTTGTGTTTTTTTTTTTTAAAGTTGTGCTGGGATTTGTGAAGAGATTTCTTTTTTAATTGCAATCCACATATCTGGGAGATAATGCTTTGAAAAGGTGACTTTTGACTACTTTTTTGCCCAATCTGGAATGTATCCAGATTCAGATTTTTGAGTATATTTTCAGGAAAAAATAGGGATAATAGAGAACAGGTGAGACCAGCTGCTCATCCTTTCTATTCTAATTCTTGTAACTTCATGTGTGTCTACATCTCAAAAATAAGAAAGTTTAGTAAAATGCATTTTTTAAAAGTGAAAGCAAAACAAAATCATTTTAACACTATGACACTGTCAAGGAAGTCTGATTTAACAGAACTAATTGGAATTCTGGAAGTGACTTAGACAAAAAACAAAACAAAACAAAACTTAGAAAAGACATTAAGACAATTTCTGATTGCAAGGTTTTGAAGATATTATAAAGCTTGTTTTTAAAGGAAGATAATTTTCTTATAAAGAGTTTTAGAAATAAATGTTTATCTGTTATGTATGCAAGGGGGTAGTAGAGGGTCAAAGATCCCTAATGATCCAGACGGTGGCTTCCTTCTGTGGCTACATAAACAAGGTTTTGATGTATGCACAAATTACATATGAGTCACTTGTTTTTGACATTAAAACAAAACTAAGAGGATTAATCACCATCCTCACTATGTCATGACTGAACTGGAAAACAGGCCCAAAGATCCGATCTCAATTTCTATTTTCTTAATGTTATTGAAATAAGTAATAATACATTAGAGAGAATGTAATCTCAGAAATGCCATTTGTCTTCTGAATAAAGTAATGGGGATCCATCCTATTCCTTTCTTTAAGTCATAGCTAATCATGATTTATTATGGGGGGCCAGCCCCCCAAAAGAGATTTAGAGGGTCCCTGGAAGATGGGGCAGCGTCGGCGCATATTCTGGAGAAATAGAAGGGAAGAAAGAGACTGGACTCTGTCCAGTGCAGAAGCCGATTCTGTAGTAGGGATAGATATTAAAAGAAAGCAAGATGGAGGCATAGATATAAGGAGGAAGAAAGAGAAAGAAAGAAAGTGGACAACTGTTCAGTGAAATGAGCAGAAGCCATTTATTGGGACCAGCCGTGAGTCTTTTATCCCAAACTTTCACATGTTAAATCACAAGACTTTCACGTGAACACAAAGCCAGGTGGGGGGAGGGTGTCCTCACCCACCAGGCATTTTCCTTAGCATGAGAAAGGACAATCTTAATCAAATCACAAGAGTTTTACATGAACACAAAGCCAGGTGGGCTGGGGGTGTCCCCGCCCACCAGGCGTTTTCCCCAAGCATGAGGAAGGATAATCCCAAAATTATCTCACTGTTCCTTATGCTTGGTTTATGTTCCTCAAAAGCAAT
>NW_007187033.1:4582-15211 GCF_000164805.1 Carlito syrichta
AAGGCTGATCATCAGCAATAAACTTTCCAAAATAAAACCCAAATACAAACTGTAATTGTGCTAAAGCCAAAATCACAATTAGTAGAAAATGGGAAGAATGAAATTTCAAAAGTTAGCTGTATTCTAATAAAACCTTAAAGTATCATGTTTGATCATGCTTGGACTAGCATAATTCCCTGACGTAGCATGACCTATTCTAAAATACTTTCTATGAATAAAATAAGTTCAGTTTCTATTATAAGTAGAAAAAACTTACACTAATTATAACTAAAGAACCGTATTAAAAGAATGCCACCCAGCCCAAAATGGATGCTGGGCCCTTAGAAATGTGGCCCAGCCCAAAGTTCGTGCTGGGCCATTTCTGGTAACCCTAGATAACCATCTAAAGCTGGAAACAGCTCTCTAAATGTATATACTAATTCTACAAATATATTTTTAAATCTTATAAAGAAGCTTGTATCATGTATAAGTCTCCCAAATGTGATCTGAGTTTGAACTGTGTTAAGTTTAAAGCCGAAACCACAGTCTGTGAGAAACGGGAACAATGGATCCCTAGAGTCAGCCATGCCCATCATATTCTCAGAACTTCATGCTTAGATCATCAAAATCCCTGCCAGTGGGTAATGCTAAACAACAAGGAAAGGAGGAGGGAATGGGCCTTCAGGTCCTGAACCAGCCTGGTGGTCTCAAGGTCCGTAGCCCACCTGGATCCCTAATGCTCAGGCAGGCCTCCATGGCTGGCTCCCAACAATTTATAATTAATTTTCTGACTTATTCAGGAATCAACAACTGCATAAATACAAGCGGAATATGTGTACCTCCCAAAAAATACCAATTGCACAGTTATTTTAAAAATTAGTTTAAATAATTTTGCTTATCCTGGACAAATTTATGCTACATATATGCAAAATAAATCCATGATTAAATAATTGTATCATAAAATAAATTATACATGTATATATTTAGAAACATCTCAACAATTTCTAAACCTGTCCCCTGAGTCTAAGTTGCACTGCCTTAGAGAATACCTCAGGTTCTAAAAGTTCCACCAAAGCTAAGGTCTTGAATGTCATTTAAGTAATATATTTCAGCTATTAAAGTCAATATTCTGACAAGTCCTTAGGCTCTAACCCCAGGGTTTAAATTTGCCTTAAAACAACATAAAGGCTGGGCTCAGTGGCTCACCCTGTAATCCCAGCACTCTGGGAGGTTGAGGCGAGTGGATTGCCTGAGTCCGCGGGTTCGAGGCCCACACTGGCAGCATGGCAAGACCTCATCTTTACAATAAATCAAAAATTAGTTGGGTGTGGTAGTGCACGCCTGTAGTTCCAGCTGCTTGGAAGCTTGAGGGGGAAGGATCACTTAAGCCCAGCAGGTTGAGGTTGCAGTTGTCGGGAGTGTGACATGGCACTCCAGTCTGGGCAACAGAGTGAGACTTCAACTCAAAAAAAAAAATTGCATAAGTAGTGTCAGAGGGCTATATGTCAATCAACCAGGAGAAGTGCCTATTTCCAGTTTAGTGTTATCGGTTGCTGACATGCAAACCAGCAACAGTAAATTGTTACCACTTCAAGTGGGAATATGAAGGAAAGAGGAGAAGTAGGTGTCTGAGTTCATGCTGATAAATATGTTAATTGCTACCCTTTTATATAGATTTGTTTAATAATGGAAAATGTGGCTAATTATATGTTTTATATTTGTTCCCCAAGGACTCTTCAGGGAACGTTTCTGTCTGGGCTAGATTTCCACAGCTACTAACTGTGAGAGAGCAAAAAGAGCAGAACAATCAAGGCACTCAGCAGAACACTCTGCTGGCAAATAGCTGAAAGTGGTTCTATGCTGATGTCCCTCCTCCAGATACTATCAGGAATGAGCTGGGATCAGTGACTAACAAGTTCTGAAGGTGAATTTAAAAATGTAAAAGAAGACAGAAATAACTTCATACAGAATTTTGATGCTGATGGAGGGGAGGAGAGAGATTAAAAAAATACAGGCAATCTGGAAGGCAGGGAATAAGTCTAATGTAGGCCTGGAAACTCTCTGTGCCTCTATGCAACAGATCAATTACATTCATGTCAGTTAAAATGCCCATATTGTTTCTAAAAACTCGGAGATAGCATAGAACTTAAAAGTAAAAAATTCCTGACTAATCCTTGCTTTTTATGGACAGAGTGAACATATCGGGTGTGTCATTAAGACCCTGAGACAGTTACTGAGCTAATCCTGGCTACCTACTAGACCTCAAGAGGGTATTTTGAGGAACAAATGGAGTACTCTATATATGTCTTCTAGAAATGTAACACCTATTATTTACTGATTTTTGGCTTTGTCATATTTGGTAAAGGGCATGCAACAGAATAAATTTAAGTCATTCAATTATGTTTTCAGATTCTTTAGTACCCAAGTAACAAAAGCATTCAGAGACACACCCAGACCACTGGGGTAAATTCTATCACTGTATAAATATACATGGATATTCATTTTGTTTTGTGCTTCTTTGTGCTTAGGGTGGGGGCAGGAGTATGCCTCCAATTACCCGTCTCCTACCTATCACCTATTCTACCAGGCCCATCCTAAAATTCACTTCCTTAAAATGGCTTCCAAATCCCTCTCCTATCTAATCACAATTTAAGTTTCACTTGTATCACAGTTCTTGCTCCCTCAAGTCTTCTGATATTTCTAGAAAATATCATCTTGCTGAACCTATCATCTTGCCTGACACACATTTTTGTTCATGCAGGTCGCTTTTCTTAGAATGTTGTCCTCTGATCCCAGGTTTGAACGTACTTATATTTCAAGGCCAAACCAAGTTGCACCTAATCCATTAAACAGTCCATAATCACTATATACCACATGACTTCTTCCTTCTATAAATCTGTAAACTAGCCACTGCTTGATCATTCATGTGTCACCTATAGAGGGTGCATGCTCAGTCATCCTCCACTTTATCTCCTCCCTCGACCGAACTTTATACTCCCCAGTATTTGAAACACATATGCAGAGTCCTGTAAAATGCTTAGGGATTGTGATTTACTTTGCGAACAAAAGTCAATAAAGTTTTATAACTATTACATCATTAAGTGTTGAATTCAATGCCATTATTAGTTAGCCTTTCTCTGGTGAAATTTATTTACAGGTATAACTCTACAGCCCTAAAAGCTACAGTACCCCAGGAAAATAATCAAGTTCTGACATCAAAGAGATGGGCCACTAACACTAACTCTAAACCTAAACCTCTTTTATTAAATAATCAATTATGATATAATGAGTCTAAAAAAATCCATGAAAGTGGTCATTGTATCCCCTTTGTCTTCCAATCAACTCACTGAATTTCCAGAACTAAGCAAATTACCTGTCACAACCTGGGCCACAATAAACATTTCCTGAATAAAAAACAAATGATTGGAAATTGAGTAATCAATTTTCTTGTAAATATATTACAAGTTCAGCATATCAAGATTTTTTTAAAGATCATTTTCTTCTTAGTAACAATTTTTTTTTTCAACTGAGCAATTTCACTGAGCAATTCAGGAGATGCAAAGTAAAATAAAGTCATATATCGTTATGATTAATTATGCATAGTCAGGTATTACTTAGTAATGCTAATAAAGTCGGGCTTGGTGGCTCAGCCTATAATCCTGCACCTTGGGAGGCTGAGGTGAGTGGATTGCCTGAGCCCGCAGGTTCAAGACCCGCCTGGGCAACTTGGCAAGACCTCATCGCTACAATAAACCAAAAATTAGCTGGGTGTGGTAGCGCACACCTGTTGTTCCAGTTACTTGGAAGGCTGAGGTGGAAGGATCGCTGGAGCCCAGCAAGTCGAGGTTGTGGTGGCCAGAAGTGGCCACTGCACTCCAGTCTAGGCGACAGAGTGAGACTCTAACTCAAAAAAAGAAAAAAAAGATAATGCTAATAAATGCCAATGAATTTTGACCTTATCACGCTTATTCTAATCCTGCATTTCCTTTACTTTTCAAGTCTCTTACTATATCTATTTAAAGTCAATTTATGCGATGAAGGTAAACATTAACTGCACTCCAGAAACATGTAGAAGTGTTTTAATATTATCTGAAACTAATTTTATCTATACTTGTGATTATTTTTCCATTATGAATGGAATAACTGTTGTCATTTTTGTTACTTGAATCTACAACAGTGTAATATTTTAAGATTTCAATGTACTGCCTCATCACTTTAGCACCTGGCAGGGAGCTAGAAAGGGCTGTATACAGTCCAGTAGCAAGTTTCCACAGAAGAGGACTAGAGAGGCACCCCACCACCATATTGAAGGTGGACAGGAAAGTGCAGGACCAACAGATCCGATCTCTGTGACTGATGAATCAACTACTCAGTGCTTGATCGTGGCCCAAAGGCAATATCCTGAGAGCACAAACTTCAGAGGGACCTGATTGAGTGCTTGATCGTGGCCCAAAGGCAATATCCTGAGAGCACAAACTTCAGAGGGACCTGATTGAGTGCTGAATTTCAGGCACCACATCCCCTACCCTGACTCAGCTGTGGGACAAAGCATGTGGCCAGAAGGGAAGAGGAAGAACTCCAAAGAGATCAGTGGTGAGTCTTGGGCTGACACAAACCCCCTCCTTCCCAGTGATACTCTGAATATCACACCCACACAGCTGGGCCATGACTGGGAGAGACAAACACAGGTGGAGCCTGGACTTCAGTCACAATAGGAGAACTCCATTCCACGATAGGCCTGGCCATGGCACCCCAGTAAGAGTACATACCTGGGGAAGAGACAGTCCTGTACCTCACCATCAGAGATCTTCCTGACCACAGGAGAGTGGGAGAGGAGGCCTGTAGCCCCACCCACTTCCACTGTCCCTCCCCCTTTCCTGCATCATTCTCTGAGAAGAGAGTGAAAGAGGTGACTCTGCAGGAGAGACCTGATTACAGGAAAAATTAGAGTGCCTGCCACAAGAGGGCAGGGTTTTTTTTTTGTTGTTGTTGTTTGGTTTTTCCTTTTTTTAAAAAATTTTCAATTTCTAATTCTAAAAAAAGTTAACGGTTTTCTTGTTAGTTCATCTATTTTAAAAATATTCTTCTGTTGTGCATAAATGTGTTACGGAGGGTTCAATCTGCATCTTCCCCCCAAAACTTTTCGTTACTTTTCCTTTTCTTTTTCTATTTCTTTGTTCTTTTATTTGGTCATTTTTTGTTTATGTGTATGGAAATGATTGAGTGTTTATCTTTTGATTTTGGTGTGGTTGTTAGTTTTCCTTCTTTCATTCTTCATGGTGTTTTTTATACTCATTGTTTATAGTTTAAGGGATATGTCAATAGATGTGTGAGGGTTTGACATGAACCCTCCCCTTTATTTCCTTTGGTCTTTCTGTTCTTCGTCCCTATTCACATTGTGTTAGGCATGTATGTGTGTGTTTAGTTTTCTTGGGGGGGTTTTGTCACTGATTGTTTTGTTTAGCCTTGCTGTTATTCCAGTTTGTTTTGGAATGTGTGTGTATACGTTTATTGCTTTCATTCATTTCCACTTTGCATCAAGACCTAAACATAAAACCAAAACTCGAAGAATCTTAGAAAATGCAGGAGACAACCTTATGGAAATTAAAATTGGCAACCAATTCCTATTCAGAACCCTAAAGGCTAATACCTTAAGAAATAAGATAGACAAGTGGGACCTCACCAAACTAACGAGCTTCTGCAAAGCAAAAGAAACCATCAAGAGAGCAGGGAGACAGCCCACAGAATGGGAAATATAATTTGTCAACTGTATATGAACAAAGGCTGAACATCCAGGATCTACAAGTAAGTCAAATGCCTGAAAGGGAAAGAAAAAAATCAAGCAGTCTCATTCAAAAGTGGGGAAAAGACATAAATAGACACTTCTCAAAAGAAGATATACAGGCAGCCAACAGACACTTGAAAACATGCTCAGCCTCAGGAATCATCAGAGAAATGCAAATCAAAACCACACTGACAAACCAGTTAAGCCCAGTAAGAATGGCCATCATTAACATAAAAAACAACAAGAGATGCTGGCAAGGATGTGGAGAAAAGGAAATGCTTCTACCCTGCTGGTGGAAATGCAAACTAGTGCAACCTCTTAGGAAGACAATGTGGAGATTTCTGAAAGAAATAGAAATTGATCGTCCATATGACCCAGCAATTCCCATATTGAGAATATACACAGAGGAACTCAAATTATTCTACAAAAAAGATACCTGTATGTTTGTTGCAGCTCTATTCACAACATGTTTGTTGCAGCTCTATTCACAATACCAAAAACGGAACCAACCATGTTGCCTCTCGAAGCTAGACTAAATAAAAAAAATGTGGTACATATACATAATGGAATATTATGCAGACACAAAGAAGGACAAATATATGGACTTCTCAGCAACTTGTATAGTTCAGAGTCAATGATTCTCAGTAGTCTATCACAGAAACAAACCACACAGTACTATATGTTCCCATTCATAAGTGGACCTTGATCAATTATAATACTATGAGAAAGTGTTTGGCAGTAATGGAAAACTGTTAGGGGAGGCAGGTGGGATTGGCAGTTGAGGGAACCAGTTAGGGGAAGGAGGGGCATACCTCATCAACAAGGCTACCTGTATATAAATGTTTGTATACCTAACCCTGAATTGTGCTCCACATCTTAATAATAAAAAGTATACCTAAAAAAAGAGAAACTTAAGAAACAATCAGCCAGGCTCAGTTGCTTAGCCTGTAATCCTGCTCCTTTGGGAGGCTGAGGTGAGTGGATTGCCTGAGCCCATGGGTTGGAAACCAGCCTGGGCAACTTAGTGAGACCTCATCTCTACAATAAATAAAAAATTAGCCAGGTGTGGTAGTGTGCACCTGTAGTTCCAGCTACTTGGAAGGCTAAGGCAGAAGGATCACTGGAGCCCAGCAGGTCGAGGCTTGGTGGCCGAGAGCAGCCATTGCACTCCAGTCTGGGTGACAGAGTGAGACTCCAACTCAAAAAAAAAAAAAGAAACAATCAATCCTCAAAACTCACCTTCATGTCAAAAGGAAGTAATAAATTAACAACCTAAACACTAGGTCTAAGTTCACATTATACACTATTTCAAGTACATATTTATCCAACTTGAAGCTAATTTTTTTTCCAAATAGCCATAGAGATCACTACACTTTTTTGTCTTTCAAATTGCAAAATTGAAATCTAGGTTCCATATTTGAAAGAATAGCTGAGGAGACACAGAAATAAGGATATAATGCTTTGGTAGATCACAGAAAACAAATGAATCAAATCAACTAAAACTTTTGTGATGAAAGAGAAAATGCCATTTGTAAAACAACATAAGCTAGGATAGTGAGCCAGTAAGTACTGTCACAATTATTCTCATGTGCACCTTTGGGGTGACCTCAAGTCACAAGTCAGTGTTTTCTCAAATGCTAAGGATACCCGATTATAGCCTAAAATCATAGTGCCAGTAGCACAGTGAGAAAACGTCAGAAACAGTACCAACACACTCTCACATCGTGGCTTGTCACTCCTGAAAAATTATACTTATTTCTAAAATACAAAGACAAAAGACAAGACAACCTGTAAATTAGCAATCATGAATCATATTCTATTTTAGCAGCTACCAATACCATTCAGGCTTACTTTACAGAAGCCCTAAAAGTTTATTTAATATGTAATGTATTATGCAAAAGGGTTCACAATGTGCAAAAGATTCGCACATCATTTAATTAATAAAATCCTACTTAATTTGTAACACAATATGATTTATCACATTTCAATTTATTTAAAACCTTCAGTAATCCTACTGTGGCATAAAAGGAGTTGTGATTGCTTTCTTCAAACAATGAAGTGAATTTGCCATTAAAAGAATTCCACCCCTAAAGGGCACCTTGAACTACCTAAAACAAAACAAGTAACAAAAACCAACCAACAAATTGCTGTTCATTTTCTGTGTGAATGTATCTAAACTTCAGGCAAATAAATCACCAATATTACCAAGCACAAAGCTATTGAAATTGTTAGATTTATTTTCAGGAGCCACTGAGACTAAACAAAAATTGTAAGGAATAAAAAAAAATAAGAAAACTCAGGGAACAAATTAATTTACTGGATGATTATCTTAAAATCAGCATTCCCTCTAGAACAAAGTTATGAAACTATCAAAAAGCACTTCACAAAATAACATTTTTGCAAGTTAAAAACGAACCTAGAATAATTAACAGTATGTTCTGTGCTAAGCCTGTTACAAAGAAATCCCTGAATGCAGTAAAACAAAGTCCTGTCAAATACCCAATTTACAAAGAAGCATGAAGGTCTTTCACAATGGTTCAAACTGTATTTGTGGTAACAGGGTAAAGACTTGAGATGAAAGTCAAAAGGGTTAAAGACAAAGCACCAGCTCAATATGAGTTACGGTTTTGATTTTGATTCTTATTGTGGTCTACAAATATTAAGACAGAAGATACTACAAATATTAAGACAGAAGAGGATTGTGGGATCCTCTGAGACTCTACAACCTCAGAAAAGCAGATAAATCTGATGAAAATATATCTGGTTTGGGAGCAGACTCCATATTACATGGTAATGCTCAAAGTGTAACAACTACAACTGCAGAAGACTATGGGAGAGGGGAAGAGGAGAAAGGCTGAAATTTCTGCAAGTGACTCTGGACAGAAAGAAAAATCAAGGGAAAAAAAGATGTGCTAATATTGCTTGAAAATGGCAACCTATTAATAATCATTACATTCCTGAAAACACAGGTAAATGATACCACCATTCCTTTCTACTTACACTAAGCAAGTCCAACATGCACAAGCATTACCTAGCTCTTTGAGGAAAAGGAGACCACTTGATAACTGAATCTATATCAAAAAGCCAATCCCTGGAGTTGCCAGCGAGAGTTTACAGATTTGGAAACCATATACTTTTCTCACTAAGAAGGAAAACAGACATTCTTTTGTCAACTGGAAATTCTTTGTTACTTTAGGAAGAATTGTCCTTATACATATATATTATTTATTTAAAGCAAAGCTACATTTAAACATAGGCTCTTGGTCTCAGTTCAAAATATCTATTTGGATTTTCCTCTCCCCTGATGCCTTTTCTTTCAAGAAACACACACACACACAAACACAGACACACACACACACACACACACACTCCAACAGGAGAGATATACATTATATAATGTATATTCTGTATGAATTAGAAATTTCTTACTCTCCTTAGTTCACATAGTGCAAAAACCACAGACTGACTTGCATATGTTCTATCCATGGTTAGTCTTTATTTTAAAATCAGACACTTGGCTTAACATTTTATGGAGAAAAGGTGAAAAGCCCTAAACAACAACAGAATAAACAGCAGGAGCATTGTAAGATATAAAATAACAGTATCTATATCACAGAAATTCTCTAAAATATCGATTTTTTTAGTTGACTGCAAATTAATACTATCAGTTATAAAAGTAAAACTGTTTTGTCATACATGTTTGGAAGAACTTGTGTTCATTGCATGCATGTAATCTCAAAGAAAACATGAAAAAAAGACTATTACCCAAATGGATCAAATTCATGTTTCTTCACAAAATAAGTGAATTATCATAAACCACAGATTTCTCAAAATGATACTTACATCATGATTACTTGCTATTTCATTTACTATTTTATATCAACTGACATATTTTGACACATACACTTCTGCGCAATTACCAGGGGGAAAATAACCCAACGAAAATGAAAAGCTACCATAACTACTAGTTCAATACATGTGGTAAAATTAGATACATCTGGTCTACCTTTTATTCTTTTTGGGTTGACCACTTCTTGTGTATCTTTTCACATCAAATGAACTTTGGAGGAGGAAACAAACTTTTAACAAAAAGAATGTACCTTACAAATTTCAAATTCTATCAATACAGACATATCATGATTAGAGTAAATGAAACAATACTTTAAAGAATAGTAATATATACTGATGAAAAACAGATAGCTATCTTTAAATTCTAACAGGATGATGTTATTTATAAAATAAACCTCTGCAGGCAGATATGACAATTCTTGAATCATTATGTTAAATTATTTTAAATCAACTCATTGTTCACTTGTGTCTGACTGAAACTCTATAATAGCACTTGATTGCCACTCCAAGGAACCTGAGTAATGCATTTCAGAAGACTTGCACACACCCACACAATTCTGGATTAATAGCCAAGCAAACAATAAGTAAGGTACTCCCCTCCAGCAAAAACTCAGTGGAACATCAATCTGACTTTTGCTTAACACTTGCTGCTTAATTCTCACACATTCTCCACAACTAAGTTTCCTCTCCCAGAGGCATTTCATTGGAGAATCTCAATCACCTGCTCATTCATCCACAGAAAGAGAAATTTAGTGATGAACAGGATCACAGAGAAGGGGAGAAATGATAATATACCCCACTATGAAATGAAGAGATGATGTAAAAAGGCCAGGTCACTCCAGCTACCGATAACTGGGTTACAATTAAAAAGAACTTTTGTCACTTCCTTGCTGGCCAATAGGGCCAATTATCTAAAACCCTTTGCTAGAATTCAGACACATACCAGAGCAAGGCCCTTCAAGAAAACTCGGATGATTATTTTTGACAAATGTTCTACTTGAGCATAGTGTAGTTGG
>NW_007187034.1:0-749 GCF_000164805.1 Carlito syrichta
TGCATCTCCCTGATGATTAGTGAGGTTGAGCATTTCTTCATGTGTTGTTGGCTGCTCGGATGTCTTCTTTTGTGAAGTATCTGTTCATATCTTTTGCCCATTTTATAATGGGGTTGTTTGTTTTCTTCTTTTCAGTACGTTTCAGTTCCTTGTAGATCCAGGATGTTAAGCCTTTGTCAGACCTAGAGTTGGCAAATACTTTTTCCCAGTCTGTAGGCTGTCTCCCTGCTCTCTTGATGGTTTCTTTGGCTTTGCAGAAGCTTGTCAGTTTAATAAGGTCCCATTTGTCTATCTTCTCTCTTATGACCTGTGGGTTTCAGGTTTTGTACAGGAATTGGATGCCAGTTCCAATTTCCATGAGAGTATTTCCTTCCTTTTCTAAAGTTCTTATGGTTTGAGGTTTTACATTTAGGTCTCTGATCCATTTGGAGTTAGCCTTTGTGCATGGGGATAGATAGGGGTCCTGTTTCACTCTTCTGCATGTGGTCAGCCAGTTTTCCCAGCACCATTTACTGAATAGGTTCTCCTCTCCCCAGTGGTAGGTGGTGGGGGCTTTGTCAAAGATGAGTTGGTTGAGAAATTGAGGTTTTGCTTCTGGAATCTCAATTCTGTTCCATTGATCTATATGCCTGTTCCTGTACCAATACCAAGCTGTTTTGATGATTGTAGCTTTATAGAAAAGTTTGAAATCTGGTATTGTGATACCACCTGCTTTGTTTTTTTTTTTGCTAAGGATTGTTCTGGCTTTG
>NW_007187035.1:0-1419 GCF_000164805.1 Carlito syrichta
TTTCAGTACGATTCAGTTCCTTGTAGATCCAGGATGTTAAGCCTTTGTCAGACCTAGAGTTGGCAAATACTTTTTCCCAGTCTGTAGGCTGTCTCCCTGCTCTCTTGATGGTTTCTTTGGCTTTGCAGAAGCTTGTCAGTTTAATAAGGTCCCATTTGTCTATCTTCTCTCTTAAGTCCTGTGGGTTTCGGGTTTTGTACAGAAATTGGATGCCAGTTCCGATTTCCATGAGAGTATTTCCTTCCTTTTCTAAGGTTCTTATGGTTTGAGGTTTTACATTTAGGTCTCTGATCCATTTGGAGTTAACCTTTGTGCATGGGGATAGATAGGGGTCCTGTTTCAATCTTCTGCATGTGGTCAGCCAATTTTCCCAGCACCATTTACTGAATAGGTTCTCCTCTCCCCATTGGTAGGTGGTGGGGGCTTTGTCGAAGATGAGTTGGTTGAGAAATTGAGGTTTTGCTTCTGGAATCTCAATTCTGTTCCATTGATCTATATGCCTGTTCCTGTACCAATACCAAGCTGTTTTGATGATTGTAGCTTTATAGTAAAGTTTGAAATCTGGAATTGTGATACCACCTGCTTTGTTTTTTTTGCTGAGGATTGTTCTGGCTATTCTTGGATGTTTGTGTTTCCATATGAATTCCTGTGTTGTTTTTTCTAGGTCTGAGAAGAATGTTGTTGGTAATTTAATGGGTATTGCATTGAATTTGTAGATTGCCTTAGGTAAGATGGACATCTTCACAATGTTGATTCTTCCGATCCATGAGCATGGGATATTTTTCCACTTGTTCATGTCGGCTTTGATTTCTTTGAGCAGTGTTTTGTAATTTTCATTGTAAAGGTCTTTCACGTCTCTGGTTAGGAAGATGCCAAGGTATTTCATTTTTTTTGTGGCTATTGTGAATGGAACTGTGTTTTTGATTTGGGTTTCTGTTTGTTTATTATTGGTGTAGAGAAATGCGATTGTCTTTTGTACATTTATTTTGTATCCTGAGACTTTGCCAAAGGCTTTTATCAATGTAAGGAGGCCTTTGACAGATTCTCTTGGGTTTTCAAGGTACACCATCATATCATCTGCATAGAGAGATAACTTGACTTCCTCTTTTCCTATTTGAATACCTCTGATTTCCTCCTCTTCTCTGATTGCTTTAGCCAGGACTTCCAATACTATGTTGAACAGGAGGGGAGAGAGTGGGCATCCTTGTCTAGTTCCAGTTTTCAGGGGAATTGGTTCCAATTTTTGTCCATTTAGGAGTATGCTGGCTGTGGGTTTCTCGTAGATGGCTTTTACTATTTTGAGGTATGTTCCCCGTATGCCTAGATGTTCAAGGGTTTTTATCAAGAAGGGGTGCTGGATTTTATCAAAAGCTTTTTCTGCATCTAGTGATATGATCATGTGGTTTTTGTTTTGACATC
>NW_007187036.1:0-883 GCF_000164805.1 Carlito syrichta
CTGGTGCAGACCAAGTATGCCTCTAGCTAGATTCACGTGAACATAGCCTTTGCAAAATGCTTTACTTGTTGCAAGTAAAAAAAGTATGGACATTACTTCTCAGTTATTTCCATATAATTGCACCAAAAAAAGCTCTCTAAAGACTCCAATGAGCCTAAAAAAAAGATTACCTTAACAAAAAGAAAAGCAAATATCAATATTTACTAAGCCTCTGCTATATTTGGAGTACAATCACATAAACAATCACAGCACAACTTCAAAACGATATTCTGTTATTAATTGCCAATGAACAGATGGCCACAGGAAGACAAGGAGAATATACCTGACGTGCCCAAGATTATATGCCCCCAACAGTGAAAATGTATGTGGAACCAGGTGACGTGTCTGGGTCCTGTGCTCAGTGCCTACATGACCGCTGCCTCCCACAGAGAGGGGGATGACTAAAAAGCATGCCTCAAATGATCACCATTTCACTCGATCCCTGTGAGAATCCATTAAAAGCTATGATCTGTTGGGAGCCAACATATGTAACCACACAGCTGAGGCCTATGAAGGCCTATTCAGAAGGTCGCCTCTGAGACAAGGATATAATATCAAATGTGTACATATGAATAGTAACCAGTGTATTATAAGACAACATAATTTTCAATATTAGGAAGTGACAGTCTAAAATAAAATCTTATTATATCCTATGAAAAATGCACAGCAGAATTATTTTATATCTCTTTTTCTTTCTAAACTGTTTTTCTTCTTAAGATTTTTTAGCTGTTATTTCCTGTAAACTGATTGATTAGCTTTTGTTCCAGTATGTAGTTTCATTTGGGGTTATGATTAGACGTTATAACTGTGATAATAGTTGTATTATGTTGCTTTTGGTCAAGCA
>NW_007187037.1:0-715 GCF_000164805.1 Carlito syrichta
CAGGAAATTAACAATGTAATAAGAAAACTACCTAACAAAAAAGGTTCATTGATTGATTGTGCTTCATTGATTCTATTAGTTTAATGACTTAATTCTATTCCTACTGTATTGTTCCCTTTTTTCTCTTTTCCTTTTCCTTTTCTTCTCTTTTCTTCTGTCTGTAAACCATGTCTTTGTATAGAGGAACAGCACACTAATAAGGTGGTTGGATAGCTGGTATGTTAGCATCACTATATGTTTTATTTTTGTTTGTATGAGAGTTGGTTCGACTGTAGCTGTGGTCTATTGTTTTTATCTGTTTCAGTATAGGCCTCTCTCTCTATTTGTTGGCACACTCATTTGTTTCCCCCCTTACTCCTGTATCTCTCCACTCCCCTCTTCAACCCACTATCTGCTCCATTCTCTCCCCTCTGCTAACCACATTTTATTTCAGGGAGTAAACCTACAGCCCCACTGAATGGACAGATTCCAGGGCAGTGGGAAGTGGGTTCCACATTATCCACACACCTGTCAGCAAATACCAGGACCTGCAGACAGATTTTGAATCACAGCTCTCCCCTTAAGTACATCCCAAAACTGCAAAAAGGACCACCTCCAACCTACAGTGCAACTTCAGAATTGAACAAAGTAAGAGGACATACATAAAGAATAGGAGATTGAACAAACAGAAGTAAAACCAATCCCTTTACCCCTGAATAACAGAATTAAAGAAGAA
>NW_007187038.1:0-440 GCF_000164805.1 Carlito syrichta
AGTAACCACCAGCCCCACTGAATGGACAGATTCCAGGGCAGTGGGAAGTGGGTTCCACATTATCCACACACCTATCAACGAATACCAGGACCTGCAGACAGATTTTGAATCACAGCTCTCCCCTTAAGTACACCTCAAAACTGCAAAAAGGACCACCTCCAACCTACAGTGCAACTTCAGAATTGAACAAAGTAAGAGGACATACATAAAGAATAGGAGATTGAACAAACAGAAGTAAAAGCAATCCCTTTACCCCTGAATAACAGAATTAAAGAAGACGGTGATGTGGAGGGAAGGAAAAAGTAGGGAGGGGGAAAAACCGCACAAATGAAGAAAAACCACAAGAATAATATAGGTCTTACACAGACCCCTGGGAAATCAGACACTGAGAAAACATATTCTGGAACACAGACAATGAAGAGCCCCAGAATGACTGGTTA
>NW_007187039.1:0-786 GCF_000164805.1 Carlito syrichta
CATACAAACCTTCAGTTGTGAGCTTTCAAAGATGTGTATGTGTGCTTGAATGTCCAGTCTTGTAAGTTAGTTCATGTGTCTGATGTACATAGTTATGTGCATGCAAAGTACTGTACTGTAAGATTAAAAACATTTTCTTTATTTTTTTTATTTTTATGTTTTGTTTTTTATGCATTATTTTTGTGAAAAGTATTATAAACCTATGATAGTACATTACTATGTAGTTAATTGTGTTAGTTGGGTACCTATGTTAACTTTATTGGATTTATGAACAAATTGGACTTGCGAATATGCTCTCAGAATGGACCTTGTTCATATGTAGGGAACTTAACTGTTAATATCATAGACTCTGCTTGGCCCCTTGCTGTGTTGTGCACTGCCTGAACAAGAGATAGTGTCTTACCATGAGCAGGGTGCTACAAAGCTCCTCCTTCCCCTTCTTTTTATTGGAATGTGTGTCAGATTCCTCTGTGCTTCAGAGGAAGCTGCTGAAATAAAGTTTTTGGGCACTGCAGATCCAGTGTGATCATCTGCATAAGACACCCCCAATTCTACTGGGTTAATAGGTAAGAAGTAATGTATTTTGTGTAAAAAGTTCTCTTTGTGAAAAAAAAAAAAAAAAAAAAACAGTCCCATTACAAAGTGGGCAAAAGATATGAATAGACAGTTCTCAAAAGAAGACATATGAGCAGCCAACTTATACAAGAAAAAATGTTCAGCTTCACTAATCATCAAGGAGATGCAAATTAAAACCACACTGAGATAGCACCTACTCCAGTCAGAATG
>NW_007187040.1:0-771 GCF_000164805.1 Carlito syrichta
CTATAATGAATCATAGTATAATTGTCTTCATGGTATTGATAATGAGAATGGGATCTTTGAAAATTAAAGCCTGCAAGAGACTATTAGAAATATTTGTTTCATGATTTCCTCTGCTCCATGAAACTGTTTGAAATCCACTTGTATTCACTGTGCCCTGTATTGTGATTCTCTCATGATCTCATTCTCTTTAGTCCCAAGAAGACTCCGGCATCACATTCAGGCCAATGGTTTTATGAAGAAAAGGCATGTAAAGCAAACTTGCTCCTTGAAGATGGTTCTTTTCTTCAGGAAAATGTATGCAAAGCAGTTAGTGACTTCTGCAACTGGGTTGCTACTCTTGTAAGTTAGTAGTAATGCTTAAACATACTTTTAAAAGTCAAGCTCAAAGTTGCTTTCATTAAAAAAAAAAGTTGGATAAAATTCTAAGTCCAGGTCAGGCATGGTGGCTCATGCTTATAATCCCAGCACTTTGGGAGGCCAAGGTGAGAGGATTGCCGGAGCCCATGGGTTTGAGACAAGCCTGGGCCACTTGACAAGACCTCATCTCTACAACAAAGAAAAAAACATTATCCAGGTGTGGTGGCGCATGCCTATAGTTCCAGCTACTTGGAAGGCTGAGGTGGAAGGATCGCCTGAGCCCAGCTGGTCGAGGCTGCAGTGTTCAGGAACTGGCCACTGCCCACCAGCCTGGGCAACAGAGTGAGACTCCAACTCAGAAACAAAAACAAACAAACAAACAAAAACCTAAGTCAAGTCATCACAGCTGTAAAG
>NW_007187041.1:0-1007 GCF_000164805.1 Carlito syrichta
GGCAGACTGAGGACGGAAGATTCCTGGAGCCCAGGAGTTGAAACATGATTGTGTAACATCAGGCAGCCTCATCTCTATCTCCAAAATGTCATCAATGAGCTGGGCATGGAGACATAGGCTTTTGGTTGCAGCCGCTTGGGAGGATTGCCTGAGCCCCGGAGGTCTACCCTGTGGTCAGGTATGATTGTACCACTCTAGTACCGTCTGGGCATCAGAGTGAGGCCCTGACTCAAAGAGAAACGCAACCCACAGATGCGGAAAATATATTTGCGCATGTACATCTGACGAGGGATGATCAGCTCGGAACTACAAGGAACTGCCACTTGCCGACAAGAAAAAAGCAAACAGCCTCATTTCACAGTGAGCAAAAGATAGGAACAGACCCTTCTCAACAGCAGACATACAAGCAGCCACCAAAGACATTTGAAAAAGCTCAGCCTCATTTGTCATCCGAAAATGCAAGTGAAAAGTACCTTGAGGAGTCACCTATTTTCAGTCAGGATGGCTATCATCCATCATTCCCAAAACAACAGATGCTGGCGTGGAAATGACAAAAAGGGAACACTTCTACACTGCTCCTGGGAGTGTAAACTCGGACCAGCTCTGTGGATAACCATTTGGTGATTCCTAAACGATCTAAACATGGACCCTGCCATCCTCCTACTGGGAACATACCAGGAAGAACGAAACCCCTCTCTCCAAGAGATATTTGCACATGTATGTTTATCGCCACATTGTTCGCAGTAGCAAGAACATGGAGCCAACCATCCTGCCCATCTAAAGAGGACTGGATGAAAAATATGTGGTACGTAGGAACAATGCCATATTATGCAGTCACAACGAGAACAAACTCACGAAGTTCACGGAAACCTGGATGGAGTTAGAGTCTATACTACTGGGTGACCTTTCACGGAAGCAACAACTGAGTATCTCATGTACTCACTCATAAGTGGACCTTGAACAACCATCATAATAACGACAACAAAAAGATTTTCAGAGTTGGGAGA
>NW_007187042.1:0-766 GCF_000164805.1 Carlito syrichta
ATATATTTGCGCATGTACATCTGACGAGGGATGATCAGCTCGGAACTACAAGGAACTGCCACTTGCCGACAAGAAAAAAGCAAACAGCCTCATTTCACAGTGAGCAAAAGATAGGAACAGACCCTTCTCAACAGCAGACATACAAGCAGCCACCAAAGACATTTGAAAAAGCTCAGCCTCATTTGTCATCCGAAAATGCAAGTGAAAACTACCTTGAGGAGTCACCTATTTTCAGTCAGGATGGCTATCATCAATCATTCCCAAAACAACAGATGCTGGCGTGGAAATGACAAAAAGGGAACACTTCTACACTGCTCGTGGGAGTGTAAACTCGGACCAGCTCTGTGGATAACCATTTGGTGATTCCTAAACGATCTAAACATGGACCCTGCCATCCTCCTACTGGGAACATACCAGGAAGAACGAAAGCCCTCTCTCCAAGAGATATTTGCACATGTATGTTTATCGCCACATTGTTCGCAGTAGCAAGAACATGGAGCCAACCATCCTGCCCATCTAAAGAGGACTGGATGAAAAATATGTGGTACGTAGGAACAATGCCATATTATGCAGTCACAACGAGAACAAACTCACGAAGTTCACGGAAACCTGGATGGAGTTAGAGTCTATACTACTGGGTGACCTTTCACGGAAGCAACAACTGAGTATCTCATGTACTCACTCATAAGTGGACCTTGAACAACCATCATAATAACGACAACAAAAAAGATTTTCAGAGTTGGGAGATGCAGGGGGAGGGGGGAGG
>NW_007187043.1:0-828 GCF_000164805.1 Carlito syrichta
GGGATGATCAGCTCGGAACTACAAGGAACTGCCACTTGCCGACAAGAAAAAAGCAAACAGCCTCATTTCACAGTGAGCAAAAGATATGAACAGACCCATCTCAACAGCAGACATACAAGCAGCCACCAAAGACATTGGAAAAAGCTCAGCCTCATTTGTCATCCGAAAATGCAAGTGAAAACGACCTTGAGGAGTCACCAATTTTCAGTCAGGATGGCTATCATCAATCATTCCCAAAACAACAGATGCTGGCGTGGAAATGACACAAAGGGAACACTTCTACACTGCTCGTGGGAGTGTAAACTCGGACCAGCTCTGTGGATAAGCATTTGGTGATTCTTAAACGATCTAAAAATCGACCCTGCCATCCTCCTACTGGGAACATACCAGGAAGAACGAAAGCCCTCTCTCCAAGAGATATTTGCACATGTATGTTTATCGCCACATTGTTCGCAGTAGTAAGAACATGGAGCCAACCATCCTGCCCATCTAAAGAGGACTGGATTCAAAATATGTGGTACGTAGGAACAATGCCATATTATGCAGTCACAACGAGAACAAACTCACGAAGTTCACGGAAACCTGGATGGAGTTAGAGTCTATACTTCTGGGTGACCTTTCACGGAAGCAGAAACTGAGTATCACATGTACTCACTCATAAGTGGACCTTGAACAACCATCATAATAACGACAACAAAAAAGATTTTCAGAGTTGGGAGATGCAGGGGAGGGGGAGGGCCAGGACTTGCAGTAGTTGGTTTGTGCCCGGGGTGCCGGGACGTTCGGGGACAGGCCTGAACAACAAGGGTTCCTGTAAAATGAATATTA
>NW_007187044.1:0-831 GCF_000164805.1 Carlito syrichta
AGGACTGCCACTTGCCGACAAGAAAAAAGCAAACAGCCTCATTTCACAGTGAGCAAAAGATATGAACAGACCCATCTCAACAGCAGACATACAAGCAGCCACCAAAGACATTGGAAAAAGCTCAGCCTCATTTGTCATCCGAAAATGCAAGTGAAAACGACCTTGAGGAGTCACCAATTTTCAGTCAGGATGGCTATCATCAATCATTCCCAAAACAACAGATGCTGGCGTGGAAATGACACAAAGGGAACACTTCTACACTGCTCGTGGGAGTGTAAACTCGGACCAGCTCTGTGGATAAGCATTTGGTGATTCCTAAACGATCTAAAAATCGACCCTGCCATCCTCCTACTGGGAACATACCAGGAAGAACGAAATCCCTCTCTCCAAGAGATATTTGCACATGTATGTTTATCGCCACATTGTTCGCAGTAGCAAGAACATGGAGCCAACCATCCTGCCCATCTAAAGAGGACTGGATTCAAAATATGTGGTACGTAGGAACAATGCCATATTATGCAGTCACAACGAGAACAAACTCACGAAGTTCACGGAAACCTGGATGGAGTTAGAGTCTATACTACTGGGTGACCTTTCACGGAAGCAGAAACTGAGTATCACATGTACTCACTCATAAGTGGACCTTGAACAACCATCATAATAACGACAACAAAAAAGATTTTCAGAGTTGGGAGATGCAGGGAAGGGGGAGGGCCAGGACTTGCAGTAGTTGGTTTGTGCCCGGGGTGCCGGGACGTTCGGGGACAGGCCTGAACACAAGGGTCCTGTAAATGAATATTAATATATTTCACCCTGAATTGTACCCTACTT
>NW_007187045.1:0-891 GCF_000164805.1 Carlito syrichta
ACTGCCACTTGCCGACAAGAAAAAAGCAAACAGCCTCATTTCACAGTGAGCAAAAGATATGAACAGACCCATCTCAACAGCAGACATACAAGCAGCCACCAAAGACATTGGAAAAAGCTCAGCCTCATTTGTCATCCGAAAATGCAAGTGAAAACGACCTTGAGGAGTCACCAATTTTCAGTCAGGATGGCTATCATCAATCATTCCCAAAACAACAGATGCTGGCGTGGAAATGACACAAAGGGAACACTTCTACACTGCTCGTGGGAGTGTAAACTCGGACCAGCTCTGTGGATAAGCATTTGGTGATTCCTAAACGATCTAAAAATCGACCCTGCCATCCTCCTACTGGGAACATACCAGGAAGAACGAAATCCCTCTCTCCAAGAGATATTTGCACATGTATGTTTATCGCCACATTGTTCGCAGTAGCAAGAACATGGAGCCAACCATCCTGCCCATCTAAAGAGGACTGGATTCAAAATATGTGGTACGTAGGAACAATGCCATATTATGCAGTCACAACGAGAACAAACTCACGAAGTTCACGGAAACCTGGATGGAGTTAGAGTCTATACTACTGGGTGACCTTTCACGGAAGCAGAAACTGAGTATCACATGTACTCACTCATAAGTGGACCTTGAACAACCATCATAATAACGACAACAAAAAAGATTTTCAGAGTTGGGAGATGCAGGGGAGGGGGAGGGCCAGGACTTGCAGTAGTTGGTTTGTGCCCGGGGTGCCGGGACGTTCGGGGACAGGCCTGACAACAAGGGTTCCTGTAAATGAATATTATATATTTCACCCTGAATTGTACCCTACTTCTTTCAAATTACAAATTCAGAAGCAAAAGTTTACACCAGACCCTGATCCATAGCCAGTCATTA
>NW_007187046.1:0-1418 GCF_000164805.1 Carlito syrichta
TCGCCTCATTTGTCATCCGAAAATGCAAGTGAAAACGACCTTGAGGAGTCACCAATTTTCAGTCAGGATGGCTATCATCAATCATTCCCAAAACGACAGATGCTGGCGTGGAAATGACACAAAGGGAACACTTCTACACTGCTCGTGGGAGTGTAAACTCGGACCAGCTCTGTGGATAAGCATTTGGTGATTCCTAAACGATCTAAAAATCGACCCTGCCATCCTCCTACTAGGAACGTACCAGGAAGAACGAAATCCCTCTCTCCAAGAGATATTTGCACATGTATGTTTATCGCCACATTGTTCGCAGTAGCAAGAACATGGAGCCAACCATCCTGCCCATCTAAAGAGGACTGGATTCAACATATGTGGTACGTAGGAACAATGCCATATTATGCAGTCACAACGAGAACAAACTCACGAAGTTCACGGAAACCTGGATGGAGTTAGAGTCTATACTACTGGGTGACCTTTCACGGAAGCAGAAACTGAGTATCACATGTACTCACTCATAATTGGACCTTGCACAAGCATCATAATAACGACAACAAAAAAGATTTTCAGAGTTGGGAAATGCAGGGGAGGGGGAGGGCCAGGACTTGCAGTAGTTGGTTTGTGCCTGGGGTGCCGGGACGTTCGGGGACAGGCCTGAACAACAAGGGTTCCTGTAAAATGAATATTAATATATTTCACCTGAATTTGTACCCTACCTCTTTCAAATTACAAATTCAGAAGCAAAAGTTTACACCAGAACCCTGAATCCATAGCCAGTCATTAGAAAGACTTCTTGTTGCTGTAGCCTTAATCACTTTTTTCCACACCGAAATGAAAACACAGACCCTTATTTTATTGAAATGTGCTTAGATAAAATATCCTGTTGCTGATTGTTAGTTAACTTATTTTTGAAATGTATCCCAGTTGACTGACTGGATATGTTTCACTGACAACAGCAACTGTATACTGCTACTTAAAATGCATTCTCCAGATGTGTGTCTTTTTCCCTGCGGAGGTATGTGGAGCTTTCTGGCATGTTTTCTTTCTGACCACGTTGGCGTGTTTCCCTGTGTTAACGTTACGTGGGAGTCGTTGCGGGGTGTCAGACACCTACTCTGCACAATGAATGGGACCTGCTGTCAATCTCTCTCTTGTGGGGGCGGGGCTCCGGGTCCCTCGCCATTGCGGGGCTGCAGCGCCCTGGCGTGAGGACGGCGCGTCGCGTCCCGGCCGCGTGACCTGCTGGGTTGACGCGATCCTTCCTCAGAATCCTGCCTGCGAGCACCGAGGCGCAACGCGGTTCCGCCTCCCGGGCCGCGGCCTCCCACGGAGTGCTTCGACTCCCGCGCTGCGGGACCCCAGAGTGTGGCTCGCGGCGACTGGGACGACCGCAGAGCTGGGCCCCCCGCTGGCCGCGGAGCTGG
>NW_007187047.1:0-798 GCF_000164805.1 Carlito syrichta
GCGGGACCCCAGAGTGTGGCTCGCGGCGACTGAGACGACCGCAGAGCTGGGCCCCCCGCAGGCTGCGGAGCTGGGGCCCCCTACCACGTCGAGGGAACGTGAGTCAGGCCGCTCTTGGACATGGACCCTTAACCGTGAGTTCACAGACTCTTCTTTCCTTGTATTTTCTTACCTGTGTTGTGGCTTTTGCTGGAAGTGGAACTGCTGGCTTATGCATGAGAGTATCCCGTTTTCTGAGAAGTGTGTGTGGAAGGACTGCCCTATTCCCACGGAATGTATGTGGCCATAAATGTGTCCACTGATTCCTCAGTGTTCGTTCTGTTCCATGGATCAATCGTTAGGGTTTTATACCATTGCCTCTGTGTTTGGTTTACTGGACTTTGGTGAAAGCAGAAAGTGTGAAACCCTACACTTTGCCCATTTTGAAGACAGTTTGGGCTATTGCCCGTCTCATGCAATTCTTCTGAAAGACAAGACATTTGGGTTTTGGTCGAGATTTCTTTCTGTTTTTAATGCGTTGTGTAGTAGTGGCATCTTCCCACGTCATGGTTTTTATTTATTGAACCCAGTATTTCCTTTCCATTGGCTTATGTCCTGTGCAGTGTCTATCAGCATGAGTGTGTACTGTTTAGTGTACTGTTCTATTGTCCGCTTAACTTTGTTTTTGTACTATTTTGTGGTTTTGGCTGCTATGGTAATTGAATTGTTTCCTTAGTGGTTTCTTCAGGTGGACTTTGAAAGTGTAGAGAGACACCAGGTGTTTGCATGTTGAATTTGTGTCCCGCAACAATGCGAATT
>NW_007187048.1:0-2046 GCF_000164805.1 Carlito syrichta
TTTCTGAGAAGTGTGTGTGGAAGGACTGCCCTATTCCCACGGAATGTATGTGGCCATAAATGTGTCCACTGATTCCTCAGTGTTCGTTCTGTTCCATGGATCAATCGTTAGGGTTTTATACCATTGCCTCTGTGTTTGGTTTACTGGACTTTGGTGAAAGCAGAAAGTGTGAAACCCTACACTTTGCCCATTTTGAAGAGAGTTTGGGCTATTGCCGGTCTCATGCAATTCTTCTGAAAGACTAGACATTTGGGTTTTGGTCGAGATTTCTTTGTGTTTTTAATGCGTTGTGTAGTAGTGGCATCTTCCCACGTCATGGTTTTTATTTATTGAACCGAGCATTTCCTTTCCATTGGCTTATGTCCTCTGCAATGTCTATCAGCATGAGTGTGTACTGTTTAGTGTACTGTTCTATTGTCCGCTTAACTTTGTTTTTGTACTATTTTGTGGTTTTGGCTGCTACGGTAATTGAATTGTTTCCTTAGTGGTTTCTTCAGGTGGACTTTGAAAGTGTAGAGAGACACCAGGTGTTTGTATGTTGAATTTGTGTCCCGCAACAATGCTGAATTTTGAGTTCTGAAAGGGTGAGTGTGTGTGTGTGAGTGTGTGTGTATGTGTGTGTGTGTCTGGTGAACTTGTTGGAGCTGTCTATACGTAGCGTCGTGTCTATGAGAACTGAGTTAACTTTACTCCTTCGTCTCCCGTGAGGATACCTTGAAAAATTGTTTTTTGTTTAATTGTTCTGTTCAGCATTCTTAACCCTATCTTGAAGGGAAGTGGTGGAAGACTATATCCACGTATACTTCTTGATCTTCAGGGAAAAGCTGAAAGTTTCACCATGGCGTAATCATGATAGTTTTGTGTGTTCCTATGTGGCCTTTATCAGGTGAAGGAGGTTGTCTTCTATTCTGAGTTACATTTTAGTGTTTGTATCATGAATCAGTGTGAATTTTTCTCAAATCCCTTCGACCTCAATAAAGAAGGTTGTATGTGGCTACTTTTATACTGCTAGTGCGGAATTTTCCTTTGTTGAGTTTTGTTGAAATGACATTTACGTTTTGTACGTTGTGCTACACATGTTTCCCAGAAATCAATCCCACTTGGCATGGTTTCTAATTGAATTCATTTTACTATACGTGGCTGAGGATTGGTGTCCGAAATGCCGATGAATGCCTTCCAATGAATAATTGAAGAAAAAGCCTAGAGATTCCACACCTGCACCAACAGTATGGGAGCTCGGTGGACATCCGCTCGGAGAACAATCCTAGCCCATGATAGCTGCTGCTTCCAAAAGCTCTTCAAAGTCCCTGGAAGTTGTCTAATTTAGGCAGCCAAGCCACCAGAAAGGTTTGGTCTCCGAGAGAGCATTGAGAGTAGGTGGCACATGGCCATGACCTATCCCCACCCCGAGCTGTACATGACGAAAGGTCTGCTTGGTTGAGTGTGGCCGAGAAGATGATGCTGTGTCTTCCCTCAGCTCCCAGACCGGAGAGTCAGTGTCTTCTTCCTTCCAGCTCTGAGTCATGGAGGCTCCGTTCCTGGCAAGTGAGTCCGAGAGGCTGGGGCTTCCTTCCCCCATGTGTTGCCCACTCACAGGATTGGAGCTCTGTGCAGGGCCGGGCAGGCCGGGACAGTGTGGTTCAGATTGTCTTCACGCTGCTTTTCTTGTAGAGCAGAGGTTACATGCTGGTGGCGATCACCCGTTAGGACCTGGACACCTGGCCTCACTCAGCACCCACCCCTGAAGCATGGATGTCACTCCAAGAGAAGTGGGTCTCTGTCCTTCCCGTTGGCGCCCGCGCATGGGTTTGGAGAAGGTTTTCCTCGCAGTAGAGGCACTGTCTATGATCACAGCACTCTGAAATTCTCACTAACAGGTCTGGCTACTTTTCAAGGAGACTCTGTGGCAAGAACAAATGCCAGGGTGCTCTCCGCAAGGTTGAGTGGTGAATGTTGGTGGTGAGAAGTAAAGGAAACTCATAGAACCCTAAGGGAAGCAAGCTAAATCGTTGGCTATGGACAGCTAGGAAGTGTATCCCCGCAATC
>NW_007187049.1:0-830 GCF_000164805.1 Carlito syrichta
AGCCCATGATAGCTGCTGCTTTCCAAAAGTTCTTCAAAGTCCTCTGGAAGTTGTCCTAAGTTAGGCATCCAAGCCACCAGAAAGGTTTGGTCTCCGAGAGAGCATTGAGAGTAGGTGGCACACGGCCATGACCTATCCCCACCCCGAGCTGTACATGACGAAAGGTCTGCTTGGTTGAGTGTGGCCGAGAAGATGATGCTGTGTCTTCCCTCAGCTCCCAGACCGGAGAGTCAGTGTCTTCTTCCTTCCAGCTCTGAGTCATGGAGGCTCCGTTCCTGGCAAGTGAGTCCGAGAGGCTGGGGCTTCCTTCCCCCATCTGTTGCCCACTCACAGGATTGGAGCTCTGTGCAGGGCCGGGCAGGCCGGGACAGTGGGGTTCAGATTGTCTTCACGCTGCTTTTCTTGTAGAGCAGAGGTTACATGCTGGTGGCGATCACCCGTTAGGACCTGGACACCTGGCCTCACTCAGCACCCACCCCTGAAGCATGGATGTCACTCCAAGAGAAGTGGGTCTCTGTCCTTCCCGTTGGCTCCCGCGCATGGGTTTGGAGAAGGTTTTCCTCGCAGTAGAGGCACTGTCTATGATCACAGCACTCTGAAATTCTCACTAACAGGTCTGGCTACTTTTCAAGGAGACTATGTGGCAAGAACAAATGCCAGGGTGCTCTCCGCAAAGTTGAGTGGTGAATGTTGGTGGTGAGAAGGAAAGGAAACTCATAGAACCCTAAGGGAAGCAAGCTAAATCGTTGGCTATGGACAGCTAGGAAGTGTATCCCCGCAATCAAAGCACGCCTCATTGTGCACCAAAACGACTCCTGCTAAGGGTAGGG
>NW_007187050.1:0-852 GCF_000164805.1 Carlito syrichta
CAGCCAAGCCACCAGAAAGGGTTGGTCTCCGAGAGAGCCTTGAGAGTAGGTGGCACATGGCCATGACCTATCCCCACCCCGAGCTGTACATGACGAAAGGTCTGCTTGGTTGAGTGTGGCCGAGAAGATGATGCTGTGTCTTCCCTCAGCTCCCAGACCGGAGAGTCAGTGTCTTCTTCCTTCCAGCTCTGAGTCATGGAGGCTCCGTTCCTGGCAAGTGAGTCCCAGAGGCTGGGGCTTCCTTCCCCCATCTGTTGCCCACTCACAGGATTGGAGCTCTGTGCAGGGCCGGGCAGGCCGGGACAGTGGGGTTCAGATTGTCTTCACGCTGCTTTTCTTGTAGAGCAGAGGTTACATGCTGGTGGCGATCACCCGTTAGGACCTGGACACCTGGCCTCACTCAGCACCCACCCCTGAAGCATGGATGTCACTCCAAGAGAAGTGGGTCTCTGTCCTTCCCGTTGGCTCCCGCGCATGGGTTTGGAGAAGGTTTTCCTCGCAGTAGAGGCACTGTCTATGATCACAGCACTCTGAAATTCTCACTAACAGGTCTGGCTACTTTTCAAGGAGACTATGTGGCAAGAACAAATGCCAGGGTGCTCTCCGCAAAGTTGAGTGGTGAATGTTGGTGGTGAGAAGGAAAGGAAACTCATAGAACCCTAAGGGAAGCAAGCTAAATCGTTGGCTATGGACAGCTAGGAAGTGTATCCCCGCAATCAAAGCACACCTCATTGTGCACCAAAACGACTCCTGCTAAGGGTAGGCCAGGCATGGAATCTCCCACCTCTCATCCAGCACTTTGGCAGACTGAGGACGGAAGATTGCTGGAGCCCAGGAGTTGAAACATGACTG
>NW_007187051.1:0-842 GCF_000164805.1 Carlito syrichta
CGAGAAGATGATGCTGTGTCTTCCCTCAGCTCCCAGACCGGAGAGTCAGTGTCTTCTTCCTTCCAGCTCTGAGTCATGGAGGCTCCGTTCCTGGCAAGTGAGTCCCAGAGGCTGGGGCTTCCTTCCCCCATCTGTTGCCCACTCACAGGATTGGAGCTCTGTGCAGGGCCGGGCAGGCCGGGACAGTGGGGTTCAGATTGTCTTCACGCTGCTTTTCTTGTAGAGCAGAGGTTACATGCTGGTGGCGATCACCCGTTAGGACCTGGACACCTGGCCTCACTCAGCACCCACCCCTGAAGCATGGATGTCACTCCAAGAGAAGTGGGTCTCTGTCCTTCCCGTTGGCTCCCGCGCATGGGTTTGGAGAAGGTTTTCCTCGCAGTAGAGGCACTGTCTATGATCACAGCACTCTGAAATTCTCACTCACAGGTCTGGCTACTTTTCAAGGAGACTCTGTGGCAAGAACAAATGCCAGGGTGCTCTCCGCAAAGTTGAGTGGTGAATGTTGGTGGTGAGAAGTAAAGGAAACTCATAGAACCCTAAGGGAAGCAAGCTAAATCGTTGGCTATGGACAGCTAGGAAGCGTATCCCCGCAATCAAAGCACACTTCATTGTGGACCAAAACCACTCCCGCTAAGGGTAGGCCAGGCATGGAATCTCCCACCTGTCATCCAGCACTTTGGCGGACTGAGGACGGAAGATTGCTGGAGCCCAGGAGTTGAAACATGACTGTGTAACATCAGGCAGCCTCATCTCTATCTCCAAAATGTCATCAATGAGCTGGGCTTGGAGACATAGGCTTTTCGTTGCAGCCGCTTGGGGAGGATTGCCTGAGCCCCGGA
>NW_007187052.1:0-800 GCF_000164805.1 Carlito syrichta
GCTCTGAGTCATGGAGGCTCCGTTCCTGGCAAGTGAGTCCCAGAGGCTGGGGCTTCCTTCCGCCATCTGTTGCCCACTCACAGGATTGGAGCTCTGTGCAGGGCCGGGCAGGCCGGGACAGTGGGGTTCAGATTGTCTTCACGCTGCTTTTCTTGTAGAGCAGAGGTTACATGCTGGTGGCGATCACCCGTTAGGACCTGGACACCTGGCCTCACTCAGCACCCACCCCTGAAGCATGGATGTCACTCCAAGAGAAGTGGGTCTCTGTCCTTCCCGTTGGCTCCCGCGCATGGGTTTGGAGAAGGTTTTCCTCGCAGTAGAGGCACTGTCTATGATCACAGCACTCTGAAATTCTCACTCACAGGTCTGGCTACTTTTCAAGGAGACTCTGTGGCAAGAACAAATGCCAGGGTGCTCTCCGCAAAGTTGAGTGGTGAATGTTGGTGGTGAGAAGGAAAGGAAACTCATAGAACCCTAAGGGAAGCAAGCTAAATCGTTGGCTATGGACAGCTAGGAAGCGTATCCCCGCAATCAAAGCACACTTCATTGTGGACCAAAACGACTCCCGCTAAGGGTAGGCCAGGCATGGAATCTCCCACCTGTCATCCAGCACTTTGGCGGACTGAGGACGGAAGATTGCTGGAGCCCAGGAGTTGAAACATGACTGTGTAACATCAGGCAGCCTCATCTCTATCTCCAAAATGTCATCAATGAGCTGGGCTTGGAGACATAGGCTTTTCGTTGCAGCCGCTTGGGAGGATTGCCTGAGCCCCGGAGGTCTACCCTGTGGTCAGGTATGG
>NW_007187053.1:0-868 GCF_000164805.1 Carlito syrichta
TATTATAATTTTGTGGGGTACAGTTAAGGGTTAGGTGTACAATTACGTTTCATTCAGACACCCTTTGATAAGAGGTGTTTTTCCCAGCCCCAGACAGATATTTGCTACTGTTAATCCCATCTCCCTCCCCCCCATAGTTTCCTAGTACCATCAGTCATTTTCTTATAGTATTACTTTGGATGTTCAAGGTCCATTATATGAGTGAGAACATGTGATATTCTGATCTTTGTTTCTGTGTGAGGTCACTCAGTATTATAGACTCTAGTTCCATCCAGGTTGCAGCGAAATTCATGATTTTGTTCTTTTTTATGGCTGCGTAGTATTCCATCGTGTATATGTACCACATTTTTTTAATCCAGTCGACATATAAATTTTTAAGTCATCTTAATGCTGATAAGAATATCAGGGTTTCTCTATCACTTACTTCTAGTTTGCAAGCAAATATCATAAGGCAGAGAGTGTTTAAATAATTTTTCTAAGTCACTGAACTATTTGTACTCTCTTAACTTCTGGTAGAGTTATCTCCCAATTATATACTTGCACATTAAAATGTTTAGAATTCTATTATTTCTAACCTATCATGGTGTCTATAATAGCAACAACCAAGTATTGGTTATAAATCATTTGTATTTACACTTTTTCTGAGGAGCTTTGGAAATACAAGAGACGGTTTCCTTGTGTGAATTAATTTTATACAGTCACACATGAATGTTGCAGGAATCTTTAAATATTGCGTTGAGAATGCGGCTTAGCAAGACCTCAGGTGTTAAGCTGACATATCCTGTTATAGTAAGAGGGACGTGTAAAGAAACACATAATTTCTCTAATTTGTTTTTAGACATTTATTGAACTTAAGAATTCAGTGCCT
>NW_007187054.1:0-640 GCF_000164805.1 Carlito syrichta
GAGATAAATCATATTATTGCTAGTGGTCAGGAGGGAAAGAATAGTCAAGAGTACTCTTGGGTGTAATTAGTGTCATTAGTGTGAAGGATCCATTTATTAGGAGAATTGCTAGGAGAATAATTGCGAGGGTTACTTCATAGGAGATTGTTTGGGCTACTGCTCAGAGCGCACCGATTAGTGCGTATTTGGAGTTTGATGCTCAGCCCGATCAGAGGATGGAGTATACGGCTAGACTGGATGTTGCTAGAATAAATAGGATGCTTAGGTTTATGTTGAGGAGAGGGTGTGGTATGGGCATGGGAATTCATATAATGAGGGCTAGGGATAGAGCAAGAGTTGGTGCAATGATATAAAGTAGGGATGTCGATGTAAGTGGGTGGAGGGGTTCTTTGATAAATAGTTTTATTGCATCTGCAAAGGGTTGAAGGAGACCATAGGGTCCAATGATGTTAGGGCCTTTTCGGAGTTGCATATATCCTAGTACTTTGCGTTCTGTTAATGTTAAGAAGGCTATGGCTAGGAGAACTGGGATGATTAGGATTAGTAGGTTGATTAGAAACATGTTGTTAAGAAGAGGAATTGAACCTCTGATAATAAAGTTTTAAGTTTTATGCAATTACCGGGCTCTGCCATCTTAACG
>NW_007187055.1:0-833 GCF_000164805.1 Carlito syrichta
GCAAAGGAAGCACCCGGCAGACTGGGGATCACGGGAGGGAAGGCATCTCCAGACAAGACTGAGGGTGGCTAGGAGAAAGCAGAGGGACAGACAGCCAGAACTCAGTCTGCTACACACATGCAAACAGTCAGTTGAGAAGCCTTGATCTGGAACTCAATGCTCTGAGGTCTGTGTTTTCAAAATGACTGCACCCTATGCTCACTCAAATAAGGGAAAAGAGAAATGGTTGTCTCCTTCAAGTCTCCAGAGTAGCATGGCCCACTAAAAAAAATAAAAATAAAAGAAGGGGATTGTGGTAGGCATAGTATTTGCCCTGAAAATGTCCACATCCTAATCCTTGGAACTCTGTAACCTTATATGGAAAGGGGGACTTTTCCGATGAGATTAAGATGAAGGACCCTGAGATGGGAATGGTAGTCTGTTACCCAAGTCGGCCAAACCCAATCACAAGTCCTCAAAACCTTCCCCAGCTGTGGTCACCAAGCAGCTATGACTACAGAAGGCAGCAGAGAGGTGCCGTGTCTCTGGCGTTGGAGATCGGGGAAGAGCCATGAACCAAGGAACGTGGGGAGTTTTTGGAAGCTAGAAAAGGTAAGAAAACAAGTGGCTCTCTAGCGAATCTTCCAGGAAACATTGTAGCTCTGCCAACACCTTGGTTTGAGCCCAGGAAGATGTTCATTGGACTTCAGACCTGCGTAATTGTAAGACATTACATTTGTGTTGTTTCAAACCACTGAGCTTGTGGCAATTTAGGCCCTAAACGTGTGTGAGAAGCAAAATCAGAGAGGAAGGCCACATCTGACCTAGAGAGTTGAACGAAGGATGAAAGGAAT
>NW_007187056.1:0-527 GCF_000164805.1 Carlito syrichta
CAGCTGTCCAAGAAGTGTGGCTGTGGCAAAGTCTGTCATCACAGAGGTTTGGCACAGCCAGGGTTCTCCTGGAGAACCGAGGGGGTCAAGGCACCTAGCGCTAGGATTTCCTGAATCAGACAGAGAACACTTGACCGGGGCGGCAGGTGGGGAGTATCTTTACTGCCAGTAGAACAGAGTTTTTGACGTGGGACCCCCTTAGAATCCGCTGTGGGCCAACAGGCATGGCCCGACAGCAGTGGGATTCCTTAGGGAGGGGGGAGAAAGAGATAGAGAGAATTTTATTAAAACTGCCGTGGGTTAACAGCCGTGGGGCCCCTGGGACCTGCTGCAAACCGGCAGCCACGGGAGTTTTTAAAGTTTGAGAGAGATAAAGGAAAAGAGGAAGCCTTTAGGGTCTGCGGTAGTCGTGAAAGCCGAGGGTGTTTCCCCTCGCCCGGGGGCCGGAGGTGGGGGGGTTTAAAGTTCGTTCCCTCCGGAGTTCCCCGGAAAGTTTTTACTCCCTTGTTTGGGGAGGGGGACTTGCC
>NW_007187057.1:0-1918 GCF_000164805.1 Carlito syrichta
GGATTTGGGCTTTTATTTTGGTGATCTGGATTCTTCTACTGAAATTAGGGTTTTTGTGGTCTTGCTTTTCCAGCTTCTTTAGGTGGCTTGTTAGGTTGTTAATTCTGTTCCTTCCATTTTCCTCATGTGTGTTTGTAGGGATATAAATTCCCCTCTTATTACAGCTTTTAAGGCATCCCAGAGATTTTGGTAAGATGTTTCTTTATTTTCATTTGTTTCCAGGTATCTTTTGATCTCTATTTTGATGTCATCATTGACCCAGGAGTTATTTAGCATCATGCTGTTTAGTGTCCATGTCTTTGTGGGTTTTGGGGGGACTTTGTTGGTGTCAATGTTTATTTTTATTCCACTGTGGTCTGAGAAGGTGCATGGTAGAATTTCAGTCCTTTTAAATTTGCTTATATTTGATTTGTGTCCAATTATGTGGTCAATCTTAGAATATGTTCCATGTGGTGGTAAGTAGAATGTGTATTCTGTGGTCTTTGGATGGAGTGTTCTATAGGTATCAATTAAGTCCATTTGGTCCAGAGTCTCATTGAGGTTCCAGATCGCCTTGCTGATTTTTTGTCCTGATGATCTGTCTAAGGTTGTGAGTGGTGTATTAAAGTCCCCAGTAATTATAGTGTTAGAGTCAATGTCTTTCTTTAGTTTTCCTAGAAGTTGCTTTATGAATGTTGGTGCGCCTATGTTGGGTGCATATATGTTTAGAATAGATATTTCTTGTTGATTTCTTGTTTATGTAGTGGCCCTCTGTATCTTTTTAAATTTTTGATAGCTTAAATGGTATTTTGTCTGAAATTAGGATCATGACTCCTCCTTTCTTTTGTGTTCCATTCGCCTGAAAATTTGTTTCCCATCCTCTTACTTTGAGTCTGTGTATGTCCTTTCTAGTGAGATGGGTCTCTTGAAGGCAGTATATTGTTGCCTGGTGATATTTTATCCATTTTGTCATTCTATGTCTTTTCAGTGGTGCGTTTAGTCCATTCACATTCAGACTAATTATTGAAATGTGAGAGTTCGTCCCTATCATGGAGTTCTTATTGAGTTATTGTTCTTCCACTTGGTTTTTTCTTTTTTTTTTTTGTCTTTCTTTTGCTTTTGGGGTTGGTTCGTGTATATTTTATTCTTTTCCCTGTACTCTTGTGAAGAACGTTGTTCTTTTTTCCTTTTCTTCTGTGTTTAGTACTTTCTTAAGTGTTTCATGTAGAGATGGTTTTGTGGCTGCATACGTTCTTAGGGATTGGATATCTGGGAAAGATTTTAATTCTCCCTCACTGATGAAGCTTAGCTTGGCTGGGTAGGTTATTCTTGGTTGAAATTGTTTATCCTTTAGGACTTTGAAGATAGGGCTCCAAGCTCTCCTAGCCTGCAGGGTTTCTGCAGATAAATCTGCTGCTATTCTGATTGGTCTTCCGTGGTGGGTGATCTGGCCTTTTTCTCCTGCTGCCTTTAGGATTTTTTCTTTTTTGCCTACTTTATTTAGGCGAATTATTATGTGTCTAGGAGTTGGTCTTCTCATTTGTTGTCTTGCGGGGGTTCTCTGAATCTCTTGTGTTTGAATTTTTGTATCACTGATTAGATAAGGGAAATTTTCTTGAATGATCTCGTGGAAAGTTTGTTCCAATGTGGTCTCTGTTTCTCTTTCTGCCTCAGGGAGTCTGATTATTCTTAGGTTAGGCCTCTTGAGGTAGTCACTCATCTCTTGAAGGTTTTGTTCTGTCTTTTTTAGCTTATTTTCTGTGTTTTTAAGAGTTTGGGTTATTTCTATATTTTGGTCCTCAAGCTCTGAGATTCTTTCTTCTGCTTGGGTAATTCTGCTTTCCATGCTTATCAATTTGTTATTTATTTCATTCACAGTATTCTTTATTACTGTTATCTCAGATATCAGCTCTTTCCTAGTTTCTTCTTGTGTCTCCTG
>NW_007187057.1:2249-6940 GCF_000164805.1 Carlito syrichta
TATTCAGCACTTTGCAGTCTGATCCCCGCTCGCGGTGAACGTTCAGGGTGGCGGAGCTCCACGGTGGCTGAGTTCGAGGGTGGGGGGCGTGACGGGACGGCCCGGTGGGGCTGCGCAAGGAGAGGGCTCCGGGCCGGGAAGGGGCGCGCGCGGCGTGGGGCTGCAGGCGCCTTGCCGGCAGGGGCTGGAGGCTGCGGCGCGTCAGCCCAGAGGCGCCACGTCTGGGGAGCGTGCAGTGGCGGCGCTGCCCGGCGCAGCGGAAGAGGAACTGGCTCGAGAGATTTCTTTGGTGTTACCTTTGTAGCATTTTTTTTTCAATTGGAAATAGATCCAAAAATTTCTGATTGTTTTGGACAGGTTGAAAATAATTGTAAATACTTGACCCTTCTTGGCTGGTGAACATTGATGAAGTACAATTTTCCTTGTGGCTTCAAGCATCTCAAGTGGCTATAACCACTTTTTTTTCTTTCCTCCTATTAATAAAGAGTGACTGATTCTATTGAGATTACTTTTTCTTTATCAGCTACTCCCCCAACTCCCTGTAACACCTTTTTTTTTTTTTTTTTTTTAACAACAACAAAAAAACAACGTATTTAGAAAGCTGTCATTTTAGGGGGAAAGTGTTTTTGCTTAATCAGTCCATGCTTAGGCACCCTTCACAACTGCTCTCCTTCTTTGCTCTGCTTCTCAAGCAAGTGGTCCTATAGAGCATTGCCATGCTATTCTGTGATCATTCCTAATTTCCTGCATCTGCTGCACGTGTGAAGGCCGCCAGTCATTGTGCCAGTCATGGTGATTTTCTTGTCTGGATCTCCTTGCAACACTGAATTCTGATGCCCACACCCTTGTTTCCTCCCTCTGTCTCTTCTCAAGCTCCCATTTGTCTTGACCCTTTCCTGGGTGCTCACCAAAGCCCACTGTCCCATCTGTGCTACTCTTGGGATGCCACCTTCTTACTAGTGTCCCCTCTGTGCTACCACTCTTGGGATGCCACCAAGGAGGTTTGGGCCTCCTTCAATCTTTGTCTCCTGACTTTGAAATGGAAATGCTCATCTCTAGCTCTATTCTATCTCCAGTCCCAGGCATTTGCTCTCCCAGTATCTTTGTTTGGATGCATCACACCCTTCTCAAACTCAACATGTCCAAAGATACGGTAACAAACTTGGTTTCCTTTTCTAGCTCTTTTGTTTCTGTGAATGATGTCATTATTTTTCTAACTGAATAGTTTTTGAATGTTGAAACAATCTTTTATATTTTCTTTTTCTTTCTTCTCACATAACTGTGTCTTGGATGATGACAGTTACTTGCCATGTCTATAAATTTTCACAGTCCTCAATATGATGAATATGTTACTCCTAAATAGTACTAATAACATTGTTACCTGCTTAGAAAAGCATATCAAGTTTGAATTATTTGACCAGAAACCTCATGACAAGATCATACCAAGGTGGAAGTGATAGCCATAATACTCAAAAGTAACTTCTAGGGCATGTTCTTGTCCAACTATCTTTTGTGTGTGTGTGTATTTTCATTTTTATTTATTTAAATGATTTCTTCTCTTTAAAAATTTTTTTATTTTAAAGATGAGGGGCACAATTTAAAATTAGGTATACAAGTAGTCATCATACAAGTAAAGTTTGGTCCCCACTTTGCCCTTTTGGTCCCCACTTTGCCCAGCTTGAGATCAGGTATCCTTATTGATGTTATGTGCTTCCTCTTCCCTGGCAATGTACCACTACTGCCAATCCCTTTCTTATTGTATTATGGTAAATGTTCAGAGTCCACATATGAGTGAGACCATGTGGTACTCAGTTTTTTGTTTCTGTGATAGATCACTGAGTATGATAGACTCTAAATCCATCAAGTTGCTGCAAAGTCCATAATTTTATCCTTCTTTATAGCTGTGTATATATTCCACCATGTATATGCACCACATTTTTTTAATCCAGTCCAACTTTGATGGGCAGCATGGTTGGTTCCATGTTTTTGCTATTGCTAATAGTACTGCAATAAACATGTGTGTGCAGGTATCTTTTTCGTAGGTATATTCCCAGAAGGGGGATTGCTGGATTGTATGGAAAGTCAATTTCTAGTTCTTTTAGCAATTGCCACACTGTTTTTCATAGAGGCTGAACTAGTTTGCATTCCCACCAACAATGTAGAAACATTCCCTTTTCCCTGAACCTCACCAGCCTCTGTTGTTTTTTGTTTTGTTAATGATGGCCATTCTTACTGGAGTTAGGTGGTGTCTCAGTGTGGTTTTGATTTGCATTTCTCTGATAATTAGTGAAGCTGAGCATTTTTTCACGTATCTGTTGGTTGCTCATATGTCTCCTTTTGAGATGTGTCTGTTCATGTCTTTTGCCCACTTTTTAAAGGGACTGTTTGTTTTCTTTTCTTTTCAGCATGTTTGAGTTCCTTATAGATCCTGAATATTAGGCCTTTGTCAGATATGCAGTTGGCAAATATTTTTTTCCCATTCTATGGGCTGTTTCCCCACTCTCTTGATGGTTTCATTTGCTTTGCAAAAGATTTTCAGTTTGATAAGGTTCCATTTGTCAATCTTATCTCTTATGACATGGGATTTGGGGTTTTGATTAGGAATTGGTTGCCTATTCCAATTTCCATAAGTGTATCTCCTGCGTTTACTAAGATTCTTAGCATTTGAGGTTTTACGTTTAGGTCTTTGATCCATTTGGAATTGATTTTTGTGTATGGTAATAGGTAGGGGTTTTCATTCTTCTGCATGTGGTCAGCCAGTTTTCCCAGCACCATTTACTGAATAGGTTCTCCTCTCCCCAGTGATTGTTGTTGGAGGCTTTGTCGAAGATGAGTTGGTTGAGAAATTGAGGTTTTGCTTCCAGAATCTCAATCCTGTTCCATTGGTCTATATGCCTGTTCTTGTACCAATACCAGGTTGTTTTGATTAATGTAGCCTTATAATAAAGTTTAAAGTCTGGAAGTGTGATGCCTCCCACTTTGTTTCTTTCGCTAAGGATTATTTTGGCTATTCATGGTTGTTTATGTTTCCATATGAATTTCTATATTGTTGTTTCCAGGTCTGAGAAGAATGATATTGGTAATTTAATGGGTATTGCATTGAACCTGTAGACTACCTTTGGTAAGATGGACATCTTAACAATGTTGATTCTTCCTATTCATGAGCATGGAACATTTTTCCATCTGTTTGTGTCATCTGACTTCTTTGAGCAGTGTTTTGTAGTTTGCATTGTAAAGATCTTTCATGTCTTTGGTTAGGAAGATGCCGAAGTATTTCATTTGTGTGTGTGTGTGTGGCTATTGTGAATGGAATTGTGCTTTTTATTTGTTTTTCTGCCTGTTTGTTGTTGGTGTATAAGAATGTGACTGTCTTTTGAATATTTGTTTTGTTCCCTGAGACTTTGTCAACGTCCTTTATCAGTGCTAGGAAGTTTTTGACAGCTTTTCTTGGATTTTTTAGGTATACGATAATATAGTCAGAAAAGAGGGATAACTTGACTTTTCCTTTCCTATTTGGATACTCCTGTTGTCTTTTTCTTGTCTGATTGCTCTAGCTAGGACTTCCAACATTATGTTGAACAAGAGGAATGAGAGTGTGCAACCTTGTCTTGTTCTGATTTTCAGAAGAAATGCTTCCAATTTCTGTCCATTTAGCAATATGTTGGCTGTGGGTTTGTTGTAGATGGTTCTTACTTGTTTGAGGTATGTTCTCTCTATGCCTAGGTAGGTGTTCCAGGGTTTTTATCAAAAAGAGATACTGGATTCTATCAAAAGTTTTTTCCACATCTAATGATATGATCATGTAGTTCTTGTTTTTACATCTGTTGATGTGTTTAATTACATTTATGGTCTTGCAGATGTTGAACCAGACCTGCATCCTGGGGTTGAAGCCTACTTGGTCATGGTGAATGATTTTTGAGATGTGTTGTTGAATCCGATGTGCTAGTTTGTTGAGTATTTTTGCATTTTGTTCATCAGGGATATTGGCTTGTAGTTCTCTTTCTCAGTTAGATCTTTACCCTGTTTGGGTATCAGTGTTATGCTGTTAGCTTCATAAAATAATTTGGAGAGCATTTCATCTTTCTTGATTGCCTGGAATACTTTCAATAAGATTAGTATTAACTCCTCATTGTATGTTTTATAGAATTCCACTGGAAATCTGTCTGGTCCAGGGTTTGTTTGTTTGTTTGTTTGTTTTTTGTAGGTAGTTTTCTTATGACAGAGTCAATTTCCCGGGTTGTTATTGGTCTATTTAGGATCTCAATTTCTTCTTGTTTCAACCTTGGGAGGTTGTATGATGTCAGAAAGTCCTCCATTTCATTTATGTTATTGAGTTTGTTTCCATAGAGGTATGCATGGTAATCTCTGATAATCGTTTGGTATTTCTTCAGGGTCAATTATGACTTCATCTTTTGCATATCTGATTGTGTTTATTTGGGCTTTTTCTCCCTTTTTTCTTGTCCATTCTGGCTAGGGGTTCCATCAACCTTGTTTATTCTTTCAAAGAACCAGCTTTTTGTTTTGTTGATTTTTTTCTATGGTATTTTTGTCTTCTATGCCCTGTATTTGGGCTTTTACTTTGGTGATCTGGATTCTTCTGCTGAAGTTAGGGTCTTGGTGGTCTTGCATTTCCAGTTCCCTTAGGTGATTTATAAGCTGTTAACTTGTTCTCTATTTTTTTTTTTTTTTTT
>NW_007187057.1:7119-82067 GCF_000164805.1 Carlito syrichta
GTCTCGAACCCGTGGGCTCAGGCAATCCACTCACCTCAGCCTCCCAAAGGCGCAGGATTACAGGCTGAGCCACCGAGCCCGGCTTTATTTTCTTGATGTGTGTTCATTGAGACATAAATTCCCCTCTCAGTTCTGTTTTCATAGCATCCCAGAGGTTTTGGTAAGATATTTCTTTATTTTCATTTGTTTCCAGGAATCTTTTAATTTCCGTTTTGATTTCTGTGCTGACCCAATAGTTGTTCAGCATTATGCTGTTTAGTGTCATGTCTTTGTGGGTTTTGGGGGATGTTGGTGGTGATATTTATTTTTATTTATGTTTATGGTTTGAGAAGGTGCATGGCATAAATCTTGTGAAATTTGTTTATGCTTGATTTATGGCCGAGGATGTGGTCAATCTTGGGGTATATTCCATGTGGTGATGAGTAGAATGTATATTCTGTGGTTGCTGGATGGAGTGTTCTGTAGGTATCTACTAATTCCATTTGATCAAGCATCAAGTTGAGGTTCCGGATCTTTTTGTTGATTTTTGGCCTTGATGATCTATCTGGTTGTTAGTTGGGTATTTAAGTCTCTAGCTATGATAGTGTTAGAGTCAAGATTTTTTTAGTTTACTTAGTAGCTGCTTTATAAAAGATGGTGCTCCTGTGTTGGGTGCCTATATGTTTAGGATGAATTTTTCTTGTTGATGGGTTGAACCTTTTATCATTATGTAGTATCCTTCCTTATATTTTAAAAATTTTGATAGCTTAAAGGTTGTTTTGTCTGATGTTAAGATTGTAACCCCTGCTTTCTTTTGTGATCTGTTCACCTGAAAATTAGTTTTCCATTTTCTAACTTTGAGTCTGTGGGCATCCTTTGTGGTGAGATGAATCTCCTGGAGACAGCATATTATTGGGTCATGGTGGGGTTTTTTTTGTTTTTTTTTTGAGTTGGAGTCTCACTCTGTTACCCAGACTGGAGTGCAGTAACCGCTCCCAGTCACCACAGCCTCGACCTGCTGGGCTCCTGCGATCCTTCTGCCTCAGCCGTCCAAGTAGCTGGAACCACAGGCACACGCTACCATGCCTATCTCATTTTGATTTATTGTAGTGATGAGATCTCGCCAAGTTGCCCAGGTGGGTCTCGAACCTGTGGGCTTAGGCAGTCCACTCACCTCAGCCTCCCAAAGGCGCGGTATTATAGGCTGAGCCACCAAGCCCGATTGGGTCATGGTTTTTTATCCAGTTTTCCGTTCTATGTCTTTCAGTGGTGCATTTAGTCCATTCATATTTAGGCTGATTATTAAAATGTGAGAGTTTGTCCCTGTCATAATGCTCTTATAAGGCTATTTTGTTTTTGTTTAGCTTTTGTGTTCATATATGTATGTGTTTTCATTTTTGCGGGTATGCTGCATGTTCTGCTGCTTCTGTGTTCATGATCTTGTGAACTATATGGCGTTTCTTTTGTTTCTTTATTCTTTTGTGCACAGCACCTTATAGGCATCTCCTGTAGAGCTGGTCTTGAAGCAGCATATTCTCCGAGGGATTGGATGTCTGGAAAGGATTTTAATTTCCCCTCACTGATGAAGCTTAGCCTGGCTGGGTAGGAAATTCTTGGTTGAAATTGTTTATCTCTGAGAACATTAAAGACTGATGCCCAATTCCTTCTGGCCTGTAGTGTTTCTGCAGACAAGTCTGCAGCAATTTTGATTGGTCTCCCCTGGTAGGTAGTCTAACCTTTTTCCCTTGCTGCCTTTAGAATTTTTTCTTTTACAGTTACCTTGTGTAGGTGAATTACTATGTGTGTAGGGGTTGGTCTTCTTATAAGATGTCTTGCAGGGGTTCCCTGGATCTCTTGTGCTTGTATTGTCATCCCTCTGACCAGATGAGGGAAGTTTTCTTGAATGACCTAATGGAATGTTTGTTCTAAAGTATTTTCTGTTTCTCTTTCTATTTCAGCTATTCTGTCTGATAAGACGTGGGTTTGGTTTCTTGATAAAATTGCACATCTCTTAGGGAGTTTCTTCTTAAGTTTTTCCCCCCTATATTTTTAATAGACTGGGTTAATTCCATATTTTGGTCTTCTAGCTCTAAGATTCTTTCTTCTGTTTGGTTAATTCTACTTCCCATGCCTGTCAGTTTGTCATTTATTTCTTGGGTGGAGTTCTTTATTTCTAAGTGTGCTTTCTTGAGTTTGTCTAGCTCTGTTGCAATTTCATGATTTGCATTTCTTGATTTTTATTCATTCTATCCAATGATTCTCTGATCTCTGTAAGTATCTTCTGGGTACTGTCCTTCTCAGAGATAGCCATTTTTTTGCAGTTCTTTGTTGGTTTTTTTCATTTGCAGCAGTTCTCCTATTTTTCTTTTTAGTTCCAATGCTCAAGTGGAAAATGGAGAAGCAGTCACTTCTGATATTTGCTCTATCTTTTGTCCTTCTTTGACCTGGGGCTCTGGGTTTGTTCAACTATGAAGTAGGGCTGGGGGCGGGGCATTGTGCTGTCTCTTTACCGTTTTGAGTACTTACTAGGGGGTGGGGGGCGGGGTTACAAGGATTCAGAACATATTGCCAGGTCATAATGTTTGCTATCTGGTGAATGGGCCAGCTGGGACTCGCTCTCTGTCTCTGCACAATATGACCTAACAGTAGGTATGCTTGCATAGTCCCTGAATTCAAGACAGAGAATAAGAGGAGAAAGAGGGGGAAAAGGGAAAGGAAGAGAAAAGAAAAGAAGAAAGAAAAACAGAAAAAGAGAAGGAAACACTCACACATACAACAACAACAACAACAACAGAGAAAGAACAAAGAAAAATAATAGAAGAAGGAAAGAAAAGAGAAAAACAACCAACAAACAAAGCAACCAAATGAGATAAACAAACCAATATTGCCACCAGACTCCTTCTTGGTCAGTTCTGCTTTCTGCCTCTATCATAACACAGCAGCTCGCTCAGGGTGCAGGGTGGATCATCTGGGGTTCTGCATCTGCTGTTACCTGCCAGGACTTGTGCACTGGGGGCAATGTTCTCTGAGGTTGCAAAGAGCAGCCCCAATGCAATGCAGAGATCAGCACCTTGCCTCAAGATGCAGATCTGCTGTTTCACAGAGGCTGCCCTGGAGCACTTCTCTGCCCAGGAATTAGAGAGTTTGCTCAGTTTATCTGCCAGGAGCTATTGCTCCCTTCCCAGCAGTTACTAGTCTCCACATCTTGGGATCTGGTGACAGGGCTCTGGAGCCCAATCCCATCTCAGGGCTGGCTCTCCCCACTGCTTCCTTGGGAGTTTGCCTCAGGCTCCCTCCCTGCATTCCCTCTGCAGCCCTCACTGCCCACATTCAGCTCTCTTCAGCAGATTTTCCCAGGAAAAGCTCCCAAATTTTCTGCTGCTAGGTCTCTCTCTCCAATTGCATGCATCTGTGTTTGGTCCAGATGTGGGGATGGGGCCTTATGTCTCACTTGGGGTATCCTCTCTGGGCAAAAGGTCAATTTCAGGTGCACTTGGGGTATCCTCTATGGGCAAAAGATCAATTTCAGGAGCAGAGATCACATCTTGGTCTCAGGATGCAGGCTGTTCATGATGCAGGCAGCTCAGAATTGGGCAAGAGTAAAGCAGGTCTCTGCCCAGTCCTGGGACAGAGAAAATGGTGGTGGTCTGTGTTTTTTTCCTCTGGTGCAGCTCAGCTTCAGAATTCCTCCTCACATTTTCTCCATGGTCTCTGTTCCCAGTGCTGACCTGTTGCTACAGGTGGTGGTGTGAACCAGGTATCAGCTGATCTCTCCTGCCGTTTCCTGAGGGATGTCCTGTGGATGATGGATCCTTCTGCATGTAACAGGTGCTGAATTCAGAGCAGTGGCAAATTGTAGTTGTTTCTGTAGGGGGCCCCAGGTGTTTGATCCCATGTTTTCCCTCAGTTGGGCATTCGCTCACCCACTTACACACGCAAACAAATGCAGATTAGTTTTTTTGTACACTTGCCCATGCAGAGACTCTCACACTCTGATTGGATTTGACACCATCTTGCCCCCAGTCTTCCCACATACTTCCAACTATCTTTCTATCATCTTTCCCTCCATCCATCTATTCATCCTTCCTCCCACCTATAGACTGACCCACTTATGTCTCTGTCTCTCTCAGTGTTTCTCAACCTTGGCGCTGTTGACATTTGGACTGGATAATTCATTGTTGTAGGGGCTGTCTTGTGCTTTGTAAAATGTTTGACAGCATCTCTGGCCTCTACCTACCAGATACCAGTAGTACCCTCCTCTGAAGTTTTGGTAACCAAAAATGCCTCCAGACATTTCCTAATATCCCACTGGGGAATAAATATGCCCCCTCTCATTGGGAACTACTGCCCTATCCAATCTCCAACACTGCTATACAGATTTCATAAATATTGACAATATAATAGTTCTTTGCTAAAATATACTCTTAATGGCTTTCTGTAATTCTTCTGTAGGCAATTTTATAATATTCAGCATGCACTTGCTACCCATATTTAATTATTTTTTAAAATTTAGATCAGATGGAGAGATTGTTTGGACAAGCCCTTATCTTTGGTTTCTGGTTAGAGAATTGACCACAATAAGGTATTTTGTGGCATCAAAGGAAGGGCTTTACCCAGTGGAAATTGAAAGGTATTTGTATGTGTAAATGTCTTGGATTCAAAGCCTAGGTCCACCACTGTACTTGTTCTGAGAAGTACATTTCAAAAGTTCTCTAAGATTTAACTTCTTCATTTTTTTTTAAAATGAAGACAATAGTGTACTCACCTCATGGGTTGCTGTTAGTGCTAGGATGAAACACTTGTGATGACCAGGACAGAGTGCCAGGCATGCCATAAGGACATGCTCACGTTAACCCTTAGCTGGAAACAGATGTGGGGCGTGCTCTAGTGAAGTGGGTGGAGTCCTGGCCCTCCTGCTAAGGCCTCCCTTTAGGTGGAGGCCCAGATGCCCTTTGGCATGTACCCAGATCCCAGCTATGCTATTTACTGGGTGAGTACTCTAAGCTACTCCTGTGCTAAAGTCAATCAAGGATGCTGCAACCATACTGTGGCTATTAGTATGCAATAGCACATTCTCATGGCATATGAAGCAGAATTTGTTTGGATAGCAGTATCCATACTTGTGTAACCTTGTGTTTCTGAGATGAAAATGGAGCAAACTTTGTGCACTTGTGTGCTCCCATCTAAGAATATTGAAATTGAAATTAAAATTGCTTTTCTGAACACCTGGGGCCATTGATTCATACACAGTTGACCCTTGAACAACACAGGTTTAAGCTGCATGGATCCACTTACATGCAGATTTTCTTCCACCTCTGCCACCCTGAGACAGCAAGACCAACTCCTCCTCTTCTTCTTCCTTAGTGTACTCAAGGTGAAGATAACGAGGATGAAGATCCTTATGATGATCCATTTCCACTTAATGAATATATTTTCTTTAACTTTTGGTTTTCTTACTGACATTTCTTTATTTTAAGAATATGGTATATAATACATATAATATACAAAATACATGTTACTTGATTGTTTATATTATCTAGTCAACAGTAGGCTATGAATAGTTAAGTTTTTGGAGTGGAAAGTCATATGTGAAGTTTCAACTGCATAGTGGATTGACACCCCTAACTCCTGTGTTGTTCAAGGTAACTATATTAATCAATATAAATATAAACCCACCTTATGATCAAGACCAGGCTGGCCACTACAAAGAGTACTGTTCAGTTTTGGACACAATTCTACCCTTTGGGAGATTAAACTGTAAGTAGAAAGATGTATGTTGTGCTCAGGAGTCGTGGAGTTGAGGGTCTGTGTCATGCCATGGAAAGAACATGAATGTTGGAGTCAGGCAAGGACTGAGTTTGTGTTCTAGTTTTCCCACTTTCTAGTTCTTTATTTGGATACTAATGTTTCTCTGCCTGTAGAGGTTGAATAAAGCTCCATTACAAATTTTCCAGCACAATGTAATTCTAAATCATTGCAATAAAATGACTATTTTTCTCTGTTACTTCATCATGCAAAACAGTTGAGCAGATTTTCATCAAATGTAATGAGTATAATTGAAATGTCTGACTTAAAATATGAGTAAAGTCAACATTCTGTGACTCCAGGTCAAGTCATACTCGAGGTGGCAGATGTGACTTTATATTCTAGTTCTGATGAGCAAATCTATGCGTTGGTTTCACCATGTCCCAGTTTAAGTGACAGGATTGGGACTTGGGCTTTGTCTGAGTCCAGCTTTAGAAACTTTATAGGACCCAGCTAATTTTAGAATTGAGTCATTACTCTCACTTATCACCCTTGCAGGCATGAGAATCCTGTCCCTGAAGCCCAGCCCCATACCTTGCCGATGGGATGAACATTTGTTTGAAGTCCATGTGCCTCTCTCCAGCAGCTCTTCCTCAAAATCCTGCAGCGGGCTTGCTCCAAGTTCTGGTCATTGGAGGGCTTCCCCACTCTGCTTTGCAAGACTGACAACACCCTTGTTTATCTGATAGTGGTTGTCTATCAGAGAACACTGGAGATGTTTGTCAGTGTCCTTTAGTAAAAAGCTCTAGCCCCATATGCTAATTTCTTTTGAAGACCAATGATGGGGAAGTCAGTCCCTGAGTGTGAAGACCGAATGGGGAGGTTACACTTGGGGGGAGCATTGTGGTTTCTAAGGTTGTGTGTTCCAAACAGTAAGGGAGTAAGTTAAGAGCAGTTTCTGATCTGAAACTTACAAGGAAGTTTTAGTTTAAAATGTACAAACATTGACTAGGTCAGGATTGGAGATACAGAGTAGAAGATTTGGTCCCTGCTGGGACAGAGCATTCAGACACAGCTGCAAGGAGAAGCAGGCTGCATGGATGGGTCAGGACTTCCACCGCAGGGGCAGATAAGGGGCCAGGTTCAAAGGCAAGCAAATGTTTAGATAAGTGGAACAGTTAATTAATGACAAGACTGTGCAACTCCTGCTTAGAAAGGTTTTAGAATTCTTATTCTTAACTGGTATGGTGAAATAAATAATTAAGCAGCTATAAATACCATTTTCTTGTTAAGAAATTATATTTTCCATAGAAACGCCAGGGATGTGTCTGTTGTTTGTTATAGTCATGTGTGTGTGTTTTTTTTTCGTGTGTGTTAATTATAGCTGGAAACATCCCATCCAATGAACCAATGTTGCTTTAAACGAAACCATCATTCTTTTGGCAGTGAGTCATTGGGAGTGGAAACTTACTATCTGGACAGTAGTTTAGATAGCCAATTTACATTTTAGAAAAATTATGAAAATGTTAAAAAAAATAATACAATAAAGAACAACAATATAAAATTGCTACTATTGGTTGATTTTTCTATGTGCCAGACACTTTTTGTATTATCTCATTTAACCTCTCACCCCTCCCTGCCCCCCACCAACTTTATTGTTAGCTCCATTTTAAGATAAGGCTGAAGCTCAGATCAATTAAGTCACTGCCCAAGCTCACATAGCCAATGGCATCTATCAGTTTGCCTTCTGAATGTGGGGTCTTAAGTCCTATCATACAGAGAGTAAGTAGCAGGATAAATAGCTTAAGTTCATTAGGCTGTTCCTGGATACACTTCCATTTTAAAGGGAGGGTATGTGTGGCTTTTGAGATACTTGTTTTAAATTGTCGAATTTGTTCAGCCAAAGGCAGTTGATGCTTAGATTGCCCTAGTGAAGCAGCCATTTATAGAGAGGTGCTTAAAAAACCATGTCATTGCCAGCTGTCACAGTGATATGCACACCAGGGCATCACCTGGATATAAGGAAATACTGCTTACAAATGTATTGTGGTGTTCCCTGCTTCCCCCAGTAGTGTGCTGGTAAAGTCATGTCTTGTTCTTAGGCAGGGCCAGAACCAGTGTGAAGTGGGCAAGAGGCACATGGAAGTTGCACTCCTTTGAGAAGGTGGTGTCCTTGAACTTTGCTGTGTTGCCTCGCTCACCTCACCCTAACCCACTGGCCACATTAGAAGAGCCAATGATTTACAAAGAGTCAGAAAAGCAGGAAAACAAGGCATATTCTTCTGACTCAAGCCCATGCATCATTTGTATGGTCAGTCTGCTCCCTTTTACATCCCTTGGGTTTGGGAGGGACGAGAGAGCAGTTGTTCAGCTGATTAGAGTCTTACTCCATGTGAAGTGGGGCCCAGGAAGGACCTAAGCAGGTGCCAGCCCTACTGCTGGCAAGATATTAGAAGCTTGCAGCAGTGGGCACCTCCTTCTGCCCCTCAGTTCCTTCTCCAGCCTCTGCACCACACGCACTACCCTGGGTGGTGGGTTTGGTCAGGTAGGAGCCACAGCAAGTGATGGTGCTGATGGAGGAGAGCAAGGCTAGAGTTAGAATCTCACTGAGGGGCATTTGTGCCATTGCAGTGTGAAGCTCACAGAACGCAATATACTTCTTCAAGTCCTGTGGGCAGGAACTGGTCCCATTTTCTCAGGGTCTGGGGCCTCTTTAAGAATAAGAATGCAAAATTTTATTTTGTTTGGTTTTATGATTATCCAAAAATAAAAATAGCTTTTTAATCACATAAAGGTATGATCATTGTAGAAAGACTCTTTTTAACAGTATAGAATTAAAATTACCTGGAATTCTGCCAACCTGAGCTAACAACAGCATGTTGAGACCCATCCTTTGCCTCTCTGTGTGTGCATGAGGGTTGTCTCTTAACTTAGCTCCCCTCACCTGTGGGTCTCCACCTTGGTACTCCAGTGTTTATATGTAACTGTCTTCATGGTTATATACCTGGATGGGATTATTCAACTGGTTACTACCACACATACATGAATATATTTTTCATTGTTTATTTTACAAGAATAGAATCTTATGTATACTTTTGCCACATCTTGTGTGTCTCATTCTAGATATCCCTCAAGTCATTTGGTATAGAGCTAACAGAGTCCCCCCCCCCACAATATTGTATTATGAAGCATATTAACCATGCAGAAAACAATTTACAAAAACACATTTATACCCACTACTTAGAGTCTACCATTAGCCTTTTACTATACTTTCCCCCCATCTATCCATTTCTCTAATCATCCATTACCATCTTTTTAAAACTGTTTCAAAGAAAGTTGCAGATATCAGTATGCTTCCCTCTAAATACTTTGTATGTGTTATTAGCTAGTGCTCAATGTTCATTTTTTCTTTTGAGGTAAATTTTGAATACAAACTAAAGCACAATCCTTGAGTACATTAATTAAACTTGATGAAGGCATACTGTGTATAACCCAAATCCCTACTGAGATATAGAGCACCACTGTTACCCCAAAAGGTATCCTCATGCCCCACCTAGTCAACTGCCACTCCCCCAGCCCAGGGACAGTCTCTGTTCTGATTTTTCCTACCATAGATTAGTTTTGCCACATCCAGAAATCTTGAACTTCATATACATATAAAACAGGGGTACCAAAAATGTATGCACATTTTAAGAGATATTACTTATGTATTATTTTTCAAAATCGAGTTAAATTAAGGTAGCGATGTGTAATATGATGTTCATGCAACCACGTTTCCATTTTCTTTGACTGTCCTGCCTGTCATATGGCAATGCTAGTATACATTTGATTAATGCCATCTTTTAAGCAAATGTCATACTTAAAATGTGTATACATTTTTGACACCCTCTGTGTGTGTGTGTGTGTGTGTGTGTGTGTGTGTTTGTTTATGTATACCTGTGCCCACAGGTGAGCATGTACAATGTATATATATATACATGTATACTGTATAAATTTACTCTTGTGTGAGATTTCATTCATACAACATAATTCTTTTTCAGTCCTTTCAGATTGTTGCTGTATCAGGAGTTTGTTTTCCTTTTTCCCTTGAGCAGTATTTCATTTCATAGATGTAACCTCAGTTTGTCCATTCTTTCGTTGATGGACAGTTTTCAGGTTGGGCTATTATATAGAAGGCTGCTATACAAATCATTCTTTTAAATGACCATATATTGTTTCATTGCACACATTTACAAAAATTTATTCTAGTATCTCTTTAAACAGGTATTTAATTTTTTCTTTTCCTTTAAAACGTTTGGCATATATGAACCTTGCTAATGATTGACTTAAAAAGTCTTGGCCAGGGTTGGTGGCACAAGCCTGTAATCCCAGCACTTTGGGAGGCCGAGGGTAGAGGATCACCTGAGCCCAGGGGTTCGAGATCAGCCTGGGCAACTTGGTGAGACCTCATCTCTACAATAAATAATAGTAAAAAAAAATTAGCCAGATGTGGTAATATGGCTTGTAGTTCTGGCTATGTGGAAGGCTGTGGTGGAAGGATTGCCTGAGCCCAGCCGGTCAACACTGGAGTGGGCGTGAGCGTTACCACTGCACTCCAGCCTGGGTGACAGAGAGAGACTCCAACTCAAACACACAAACAAACAAACAAATATTTAACTCACTCATTGATGCCTTTATTTTTGTATACTAGATTTCTGGAAGTGAGATTGCTGGGTTGAATGACATGCATTTCTTTTCGTTTATTTGAATAGATATTGGCAGAGTACTTTTTGCAGCAAGGGAGCTACCACTGACATTTCCACTGGAATCTGTGAAAATGTTCTTTACCAAACTCCTCGTTGGTAGCTGGTATGGTGTTACCATGCTCAGAATGATTTTGTTTATTGAGAGTGAGAACTTGCTACTTTCATTTTCCTATCAGTGAAGTTGAGCCTTTTTTTCATAACTGTGCTTGCCATGTGGGTATATTGCATGAAACACCTCAGTTCCTTTGCCTATCTTACTTTTGAGTTGTATGTCTACCTTAAAAATTTGTGAAAGCTCTGTGTATATTATAGATAGTTGCCTGTATCTGTAGATAATTTATTTTATAATATGCATTGCAAGTATCTGCCTCCAATGTCTCATTGTCTTTTGATTTTATTTACACTATATTTTTATGTTACATATTTGATTTTTTTTCCCTTGTCAGGAATATATATTCTGTATATCTTTGATCCATGCCCCCCCCTTTTTTATTTGTTAAAACATCTACCTGTTCTCTAGGTCATATGTGTATTCTCTAAAATTTACTCTAAATTACTGTTACTGATAATTTTTTTTACACTTAAATCTTTACTTCCTTTATTGTTGGTTTGCTGTGTACTGTGGGGTGGTGCTCTAGTTTGCTTTTCTTCCAGATGGATAGCCATTTGTGCCAGCATCATTTATTTACTAAATCAAACTCTACTCATCGAATTAAAATACCAATTGTGCCATTTATTAAACTCTCATCTAAATTGGGATCTGCTTCTACAATTCCTGTTTTTTTAATTAATCTATTAGTCTATCCCTCTGCCAATATCATTTATTTTTATTATGGTGTTGTAGTGACTTTATAGTATGGCTTAGTGGCTGGTAAGACAACCTCCCCCACACTCCACATCTTAAAAACTTCTTTCTTTGCTATCTTTGGGCATTTATTTTTCCATTTGAACTTTAAGATAACTGTATTTAACCCACATTCCTCCTGAATCCAATAGGATTAAGATTGCAATTGTATTATGTATTAATTTTTGGAAAATTGACATTTTATAATATTAAACCTTCTCATTTCAGAGCATGACATATTTTTCCATTTGTTCAGACCTTGTTTTATGTCCTTCAATAAATTTTATAGTTTTCTTTACATAGCCTGAACATTTCTTATTGGGTTTTGCCCTGTTTTATTGACTTATTCTCTGTTATGAATTAAACATTTCCCCAACATCTATTTCAGCTGTCTAACATCAGTACAGAAAAAACATTATTGATTTTATGTTTGTCTTGTATACATAATGACCAAATTCTTCAATTAATACTGACATTTTTTCTTCAAAGTGTCAAATTTTGTATGTATAGAATCATATTACGAGCAAAAAAAGAAAACGTATCTTTACTTTTCATATATATATATATATATATATATATATATTTTTTTTTTTTTTTGAGTTGGAGTCTCACTCGGTCACCCAGACTGGAGTGCAGTGGCCGCTCCCGGCCACCGCATCCTCGCCTGCTGGGCTCCGGCAATCCTTCCGCCTCAGCCTTCCAAGCAGCCGGAATTACAGGCATGCGCTACCATGCCCGGCTGATTTTTTGATTTATTGTAGAGATGAGGTCTCGCTGCCCAGGCGGGTCTCGAACCCGCGGGCTCAGGCAATCCACTCACCTCAGCCTCCCAAAGGCACGGGATTACAGGCTGAGCCACTGAGCCCGGCACTTTTCCAATATTTATATGGACTACTTTCTCTTCTTATTTTCCAGACTGCTAAAACTATGCTGAGTAATATGAGTGACAGAGGTCTTTTCCTGACTTTAGTAGAAATGCCTTCATCATTTTCCCATTTATAATGACGTTAGTGGTTGGATTTGGGAATGCATCCTCTATTATATGTTAAGTATTCAATTGCTATTTTGTAGGAACAGCTGTCCCATATTTACAAAATTTCTTCCATTCCAAATTAGTATGCCTGTATGATTTTTCTTCTTGTGGATATAATAAATTATAATAATATATTTTGTCCTAGCGAGCACTGGATCATTCTTGGTGTAAACCTGACTTGATCATACGCTCTTATTCTCTTAATGTAGGGATCATCTATTTTGATGATCTTTCCAAATAATCAGGTTTAGGATTTGTTTATCTTTTCTACTATTGTTTGTTTCTTATTTTTATTAATTTCAGTTATAACTTTATTGATTCTCTCTACTTTTCTTTAGACTTTTTCCTAATGTCTTAAGATTAAGGAGTTAGTGTTGCTTTAGCTATATCTCTGTTTTGGTGTAAAATATTATTTGATTACTTTCTAGATATTTAATTTTTAATTTTATTAAAAGTATTATTTAGAAAAGTGTATTTTAGCTTCTAAGTAAAGTATTTTTGTTGCTCTTTTTATTTTATTTTTCTAATTTTATTGGGTTATAATAAGAGAATATTCTACTTTACTTTTTCCTAATATATCTAATTCTGAAAAAAGTATATTAACAACTTTTACTATTATTTTTGGGAGGATATATATTTGTGACTGTTACATATTCTTTATTTTTAATGCTTAAATATACCTCTTTAAATACCTTTAAATTACATTCTTTTTGATATAAATATTGTGAGTTTTGCTTTCATCTTGTTGTCTTTACCAAATAATTCTGTCTGCCCTTGCTACCTCTCTGCTCATGTGTTCTGTCCACATTTAAATGCTAGCCTTGTGCATCCATGTTATAACAGCACAACATGCAGATGTACATCATAAATCCTTCCCAGAAAAAGGAGGAGGGTGAATGTGAAAGGCAAGAAGAAACAATTAATCAATCAGCAAGTAATGAAGAGAAATTTAGACTGAAGCTTAAGTATAGGCAAAGCATACTATGAGGAAGATAATTGAATATGCTCTGAAGTAACATCATTTACTTATTTTTCCTGGCTCTCACTTTAAACCAGGCCTTCGTTCTTCTATAAAATATGTCTTAATTTCTAATATATGTCCCCTCCAACACACACACACTATATATATTTATATATCTATTTACAAGACTAGATACATATATATATATATATGTAGTCTTTAAAAAAAAAAGAAATAGAATAAGTTCCATTTCAATTTAATGGTCAGTTCCTATAAAGGATCCTATGAAGGATCCTATGAAGAAGAAGGCCAGTTCAAGATAGGTTCCAGTTTGCAGTTTGAACATGTGTAGTTCAGCTGGATAAAGTCAAACATCTAATAGGGGTGCCGGTGAAGGTTTCAAAGTCAGCTCCGTGGGGTGGAGTAGAGGTAAAAGGCCCTGACTTACTGCATTTGCTGATTTCTGTGCTATAAACCCTGGCTGACTTCAAACTCTCCATGTGAAGCACTGGATGGGAAGTTGGAAACCCAGGACTGTATCAAATGGAAGTTGAGATGTTTTCTTCTCCAGGAGAAGTTTCAGGGGGAGTCTCTGATTCCTGTTTGTACCAGCAGCTAGACCTTACCGGATTAGTGGGTACTACTGAGTGTAGGGTATGAAAATAACATGAACTACCTGATAGACAAGTTTCACAGACACATTCCTGTGGTTTGTTAGTTGATTTTAGCAATGTAGTCACTACTTTAAGTTTCTAATTACAGGGTTTTGTTTTTATTTTTAAAAACAATGTGGTCTTGATGGTGGTTATCTCTTTAGTGTATATTCTCTGCATTATTGACTATTTCTTTTTTTTTTTAACAAACAGAATATTTACAATCTGAGTATCCTGACACTTCAGAGAATTTAATGTTAATGTTGGCAGGAGCAGCAACAGTGATTTAAACTTCCTTCCTATTGCATACAGTTAAGGGGAGCGCTGAGGAGGTAAAGCAAGTTGCTCCAGGACCAGTTGCAGGTAATTGTCAGAATTAGGACCCAGAACACGTATATTTGAATCTCAGTTTGGTTCTCATTCAGTATATTTACCAATTTTTAATAGGATTTAATTTAAATGACTTCGGGGGCAACTGGGCTACTAATTCATACCAGGAAAACCTCTTATTACCTAAACAGGAAAATATCAAAGTCTAGGAAAATTAACTTTAAAAGTCTTTCTGTGAAGTTTGAATTACATAATGAAGAAAAACAATTTGAATGAGATTATTCTAAGAAAAAAGTGATAAACATTCACTAAGTGCCTTCAGTGCCAGGCATCACTCTAAGTGCCCTCTGAACCTTATCACTTTGAATCCTTACTACCTTAATGACCCAATTTTATCAGATTGGGAAGGAAGGAGGGGACCAGGCACAGTGACATAATCTGCCCAAGGTTGGTCACATAGGCAGTTTAGTGACTGTGCCAACATCTGACCCCAAATAGTCCTCTTACCCACTACACCATGTGCAATGTTACATGACTTCACCAAAGACATCAGCATTGATAGATGGAACAATTAGGATAAGGGAAAAGGCCATTGATGCAGGATACTTAGGGGAGGAGTCATGTTCTCTACACAAGTGACTGCTGAACAGGCTGCAGAAGGCAGTACTCTTCTTAGAACCTTAGCTGCTTCTTTAGAGCCACGAGCTCTGTGGACCCAGCCTGCATTCCCCAAAATAGGTACTAAATCTCCAAAGTCACTCAGAGGTTGGAAGATGAGGAAGTATGGCTCTGTGTGGAATTTGCTTAATTCAAACCCCTTCTTTAAAAATAGTGCATTATAAATGAAAGGGATTGTCTTAATCAAGAAGTGGGTTGAATGAAAGGTGAAGCTTTTTAATTTCTGACTGACAGTGTTTCTCCTATTCTCACATCAAATACAATGCCAGAAATAGGATACTATTTTTCTCAAGCTGGTTTTTTTTTTTTCAGACACAGGAAGTTTAGCAACCATTTAATGACATCAGGCAGGGATGACTTCAGACGGGAATGGTGAAGATATCACATGAAAGTCTGAGGCTAAGGAGTATGTTTTTGGCTCATGTGTGTATTTGTTTTAATTTTATTTTTCTTTAATAAAAGCAAAGGAGCATGAGCAATATATATGTACAGAATAAAGGATAATAACGCAACAAACACCTGTAGAGATTCTAATAGGAAAAGAGTACGAAAATGTCATGGTATTAAGAAAGACAGGCAAAAGCTTTGGGGCTGATATAAAATGGAAAGTGGAAAGAAATAATCAAACAAACCAAGAAACAAGTAACTCTTATGTGCTATCACTACTCTCTAGGTAAAAGATATTTCCAGATATTTCCAGGTGGCTTGGAGAGAACATGACACACATGCCAGAATTGCAGGGCTGGTGGGTTTGTGAGAGTGACTGGCAGTCAGTCAAAGGAGCAGTGGCAGGCTGTGGGGTGGCACTCCTAGGAGTTCCCAGGCTGATAGGGGAGGAAGAAAGTGCCTGAGTTTCTAAAGGAAATGAAATTCACTCAGAATTGCATCTGGCCCTGCAGCTGACCAGGTGTGGGGTTTCAGATGTCTCTGGAGACTTGGGAGGGGAAGAAGGTGCATGATTCAGGAGGACTGCCTAAGCATTAGCAAGTCTGATGACCTGAATGTTCATCCTTTTCTGTCCTTCATACTTTAGTTCTTCATACTATGGTTGTTCAATTATCGTAAATTTAACAAATAGAAATAGGACTGCCCAGCTAAATTTGAATTTCAGATGAAATAAAGATTTAAAAATATTTAGTATAAGTCCCATGTGATATTTAAGACATATTTATACTAAAACATTATTCATTTCTCATCTGAAACTCACATTTAACTGGGCATTCTATATTTTACCTAGCAGCCCCAAGCGTGTAGGGGAAACACAGAAACATTTGAATGAGGACAGGAACATCTTTGGCAAGTGAGTCTCTTAATTAGACCTATGCCACAAGGTTGTGGTGAAGACTGTGTTTAGTGCATAAATGTTACTTAGCAGGGCCGCCTCTGAGGGTAGGGCACATTGGGCTGCAGGTTGGATGAGGGGCCTGGAGGGACTTCGGTCCAACTCACCCCTTCTGCGTCCACATGGGCAGCTTACATAGGGGTCACTGCCATCTGTTATTCCAGAGAATGAAACAGAGAGGGCTGTCTTTCTCTTTCTCTTTCTTCTTTGGCTTTTTTTTTTTACTCCTTTCCTTTTTCTTCCTACAGGTGTTGATGGGCCAGGGGCTGAGCTAGGGACAGATGATGACAGGGTTCTTGTCTTCACCCTCTTGAAACCTGGTGGAGGGAAGAGGGCAGAGAGTAAACAAATCAGTACTTTACCAAATTGGTCAATTCTATCCTGAAAAATTACAATGGTCTATGCAAGAGTGTGACTGACAGGGACTTAACCTAACAGAGGGGGGTTTATGACCCTCTTCCAGTCGCCTCTGTCCAACTGCCTGCACCTTTCTGTTTGCTTCTTCTCAGTCTCCTGTGACAGATTCTTTGCTGGCCAAGCTTTAGCTGGGTTCCTGAAACTCTTCCTATGTCCACTTGTATACATTTTTGTAAAATTCAGTTTTAGCTAAGGACCCCCACCCTCCATGTGTGATCAGGTTTCTCATTCCCGCCCCCCCAGGGGATGTCTGGTCACTCCAGCCTGCCTTCAGCAAGAATTCTGTTAGATCAGTTTAGCTAGAAATCCCCCTTACCCCCATTTCCTCTTAGTCATTTCCATCCAATCACCCTTCTCTTCTCTGTGGCTATCAATTCCCACTTGTCCAGGCTATATTTGGAGTTGAGTACAAAATCTCCCCCACTGCAAGATCCCTTTCAGTGGCCCCATCCCTATCGAGATGCCCTGAATAGTCTTCTTTACCATGCTTTAACAAGCATCATGAAACAATTTCTTTCTTGAATATTTGTCCCTGAAACCTTGGAGCTTCCTCAGCTACATCCTTGGCTTTCTTCTTTCTCTCCTTCCCTCTCTCCCAGGTGGTCACATCCTCTCCTGTGGCTCCAGGGAGTCTCCACAGGATCATAGCTCCCATGTCTAAACCTGAGCCCTCAATCTGGAAGCTCTAGACTTAGCCATATGATTGTCTCTGGCCATCTGCCATCAGATGTTCCGTGGGCATGAAAAACTGACCACTCCATAGAGTCTGCCTGTCCTCCAGTAGGCTACCCTTAGTGAATGACATCTTGTCTAGACAGCTGACCAAACTAAAAAATTGAAACCATGTCAGAGTCTTCCTGTTGAACCTCAAACCCAAACTATGTATGTTCTGAGAATCAGCTTACTTCTCCATGTTTCTGTGCCACCCTCTTAGTCCTGCCAAGTTGTCTCTCACCTGGACATCTACATCTTCCTAGCTGTCCCTGGATAGCAGTATTTCTCCTGGAAGCTACTCCTCAAGTTCTCTCCTGAAAGTCATAACTGAGCCTCCTTTGGTGGCTCTCGAGGGCCTTGGGAATAAAGGCTGAAATCCCTAAAGTGGTGTTAAGCCCCCTCATGATCTCATCTCTGCTGATAGAAAAGCATGTCTCCTCCACTCATCTCTGCTCTTCCAGAATACTGCCTTCACCCCAGGTCTGTGACAGACTTTTCACCTCTGCCCTAAGATGCATCACAAAGTTTTCTAATTGTTAAGATCACGGTTGCTGTGTATTGCTTTGTATTCTTGTGTAGAGGAAACACTCGGTGATCATATCAAAGAACTGAAGCTTCGCGGTGTTTTTAACTGACACCGGATAGGAGCACTGGATGAGAAATAAGCCTTGTAGATCACATTAGGGAACATCAACCTGTAGTGGGGAAATGGATCCAGTCTCCATGCATGACTGGGCAAGAGTTTCTGGGACCTGCCTCCGGCTGTGGTCTGTGATGGAATTACAGGACTATAGAGACAAGAATGAGTCCTTGCCTCAAAGCAGTTTACATTCCAGCAGAGGGATATGGCAAGATTCTCACAGATCTGGTATACCCCTGACCCTGGGAAGCTCTAGAAGATAGCATGGTTGTGTCCATGTCCAGAGGAGCGCAGAGGGTGAGACTTTGGAAGGCTTGGTGGAGAGGGAGTGGCCAGAAGTAGCCTTGAAGAACTTCTCTTCATGGTCTTCCTCTGGCTGAGCCTTCACTAGGGGAAGTTTTTATAAAATCTATGTTGACTCCCTCCCCCAACCACAGGTGTTTCTTCGGTTGAACAGGTGTGCTTTGAGGCACATTTAAAAAATGCCCCAGGTGACTCAAATAGGAACCCAGGGCAAAACACCACAAGATCCCAAGGAGGGGAAGCCAGGGAGAGGGCATTGGCAGCAAAGGCACAGAGAGAGAAAAGGCTCAGTGCCCGTCTGGGGGAAGAATGCACTGTCAGTTTGATTGGAAGATGAGGGGGTGGGGTGGTTCTAGAAGCAGCTTGCCTTGTGCGAGGAGGGTCCAGGAGGCAATAAGGAATCCTTACTTCTGTAGCTTGAATGAGCTGAGACGCACCACTCTGCTCTAGTGATTGCAACAGCTGGATGAGAAGGGAGGCCGTCAGGAGCCTGTGGCGCTGACTCCGGTGAGAGAGGCTTACCTGGGAGGACGCCCGCGTAGAGAACTGGGGAGATACTCCACGTGAGGAGTTTTCATATCTTCACCATGGCTGCTAGGTAAGCACACAATTAAGAGATATCACAGAAGATACGTTGAGAATAAGCCACTAATCACTCAGATTTAAAGAGAGTATGAGATCAAAAGAGCCACAGATGAAGGCTGAGGGGCTCCCGGACCACAGGGCTTCAAAGGGATGGAGCACAGCTTTGACCTTCAACACATCGTTATTTAGAGGATTGTTATTATTAGGAAATGATCACTCCTTCTTAAATGTGTGACTTGAAAAATGTCTTTTCTCCTTATTCTTAAAAGTTGTATATACAGAAATCTCTATTTTACCAAAGCCCAGTGAATGCTATAGTTTAGATTGGGCCCAAATCCAAATAAGCAGGGGAGCTCTGCAGGCTGCCAGTGGGATTGGAGAGGCAGAGGCAGGTTGGGGTAAAAAGGTAAAAAGGCAGGCCTTATCTTTCAATGCACAGGGGCCAGTTCTGCTCATCACCTGCCTGGGTGGGTCTCTATGGTTAAGTTTCCCCAGAGTAGAGAAGTTGATGTCCAAGAGCATTTTGCTGGGAAATACCCGGGAGGGCCAAGCTTCTGGCTGGGGCGTTATGGTGGTCTGGGGTTTACAAAATGCTCCAGTGGTATTCTGCAGAGCAGAGAGGACTGTGCAGCACCACAGATGTGGGGATGTGGGCACTGGTCCTCTGCGTGATCTACTACTCCCTCCTCTTGCCCTTTCCCTTGGTTACCCATAGTATCATGGACTTGAATATGAGCTGGCTGGGACAACTGGGGGTCTTGCTTTGCTCTGGGTTCTACTGCTCACCTTGTGGCACCATTCCGGCCTCTTGTACTCACTCTGGCTGACACCAGGCAGCTCAGCACAGCAGCTCAGCATAGCAGCTCAGCATGTCGGCATCAGTCATATCTGGGCCTGCACCGCTCCTCTGCCACTTTCTATCTGATACAACCTTGGGCAAGTCGTATAGCTTCCTTGAGCCTCAGTTTCTTTATCTTCCTTCATGAAGAGTACATGAGAAATACATATGAGTTACATGTCATGTTGTAGGCCTTCAACGGTTTGCAGCTTTTGTTATTAGTGGCACTTTCTTTTTTCTGGAGCTTTATGTTGGAAGTGGGAAAAACACCACATTCAAAATCTCTGAGTCATTAGAGTAGTTAAATCCCCATGCCTGATCCCAGCTGCTTTGTTTCCTCTCCCTTAAGTTCCATAAAGTGATGGCTCAAAGTAAAGTAGCACCCAGGAACACAGGGGTGAGGAGCCACAAGAGTGACAGACTAAGGCTCCAGACATAAGGGTTCTTATCACCGGAGGCCAATGAAGGTGAGCCTGTTGGGAACAAGGCCTTCTGTGTGGTCATTGGCATGGAGCCGGACCCAACATCAGTGTGGTGTTCTGTGTGCTGACTTAGCGGTCACCACACCCAGGTACTGTACTGTATGAGAACAGATCAAAGTTGAAGGGAGCTAGAAACAGTTTATGAAAACACAGAGCTGATGGGTTGTAATTTTCCCTTAGAGCCTAAGGCAAAAGGTATTGATCATGAAACAACCGAAACTATTTGGAGTTGAACCTCCTCCAAGTCTGTGTCTTGCACAATTCAACATGCTTGGTGGCAAACCTCTCAAGGAGGAGGTAGGGATGAAGGATGGTGCACAAAGGGCAACTGGATGTGGGGGGGGGACTTGGTGGGTTTTAGGGCAGAGAGGACTCTGAAGAAAAGAGACCCATAACTTGTTCCCCAAGGCCGGAACTGACTTTGCAAACCATCTTGAGAGCGTACAGAGGATGCTTCCAAATCCAACTTTCACTGGGGAACTCTGCTCCCCTTGTTTCCTCAGGGCCATTTGTGCCATCCCTTTTCCGTAATTCCTGCCTTCCCCTTGTAGCTGAGCAGCATCAGGAGTGTGAACAGTGAGCAGGTCTGACTAACCCATCATCATCCATAGGACGCTATTGTGCCATTGACCCCCGTACTAGCAGAGGCCTTCAAGGAGGTCAGATATGAGAAAAAAAGACTTGGTAGGAAACCTCCTTTGACATAGTATTAAGGAGAAAGGAGATTTAAGATGGATCATTTTTGGAATAATTGCTGTCCTCTTCATAAGCAATGTAACTGTTGAAATATATTTATAATATACCTTGATGATGCAGAGGCATGTTCATGAAGGGAATAGATTTTATACCATCACAGTTTATGAAAAAAATCAGAATATTTTTCTAAATCAGGATATATCTGACAGTGAGTGGCACTTAGCCAGGGTACATAGAAGTTCAATCTGTGTTTTTCCTGGAGCCCACTCCCCTATTCTGCACAGTCAGATGAGGTTCCAGAGTCCATCTTCCAAAGCTCTGTGGACATTGACCATGTCTGAACTCACACCTCTCTGCCAGCTGCTCGCTGATACTGGGTGAGCCCCTAGTCTTTAGTACCTATGGGGCCATGTGTGATCATCTGGAGGACAGTGATTCTGATGCATTCTGGCTGACTTAGGCTCACTATCTGGGATAGGAGCTCCATGCCCAGGACAGCCTCCTGGATGTTCCTGGCAGGTTCTTCCCCCTCCATGGAGCTCTGCAGAAGAGTGTATCCTAAGTCCTTGCTTCTAATGGAACCCAAACCACTATCTCTTCCTCCAGTTTTCTCTCTTTTGTCCAAGCACTTGTCTCTCTGCTTTTCCTTCAAGGGAGGATCCCACCTCATCTTTCCTTACTGGGTCTCCCTCCATCTGGGGGGGCAAAGGACAGTTGCCTTCCATTGACATGTTTTCTTACCAACTCATTTACCAACCTGTTCAACCCACACCTGAAAGAAAAGCAGCAAGATAGGCCCTGATGAGCTGAGAGTGGAGAAAAATCATTCTTGTTTCCTGGTCTTTCCCATCTCCCCTCTGCCATCCTTCTCACACCTTTCTGTTGCCCTGATGTGACAACTGTGACAGCTCTGGCTTTAAGGCAGAAAATAAAAATAAAACAAACAACAAAAGCAATGATCTCTTATAATGCCACTTTTAAATTAGATAAATATCAGAGGAATTTGAATGTGAGCTCTGCCCCCTCCCTATTGGGTAGGAGAGGGTTGACTGTGAAAAGAGACCTGGGAGCCTACTGATGCTGGAGCTTCTGTGCAGTGGCTCCCAGTCTAAGCTCAGTACCATTCCCAACAGGGCCACAAACCTAATGCAACACCAGCATGACCTGGGAGTCTTCTAGTATTTTGATTTGATTTTGGTTTTATCATTTTAATTCTCTGACTTTGAAAATTGCTTTATGAATTTGTGCTTTATTTTTAAAATCAAGGAGAGGAACCAAATTCCAGTAACAAATAAAATAGTAGAGATAATCCTTAAGTAACTGGTAAGTTTATCCATTGATGGCTTTACAGAGAAGGTGAATTTTAGAGAAGGATGGATGTTGGTGAACAGGAAGTTGGTCTGAAACTATGAGGGTCTGACATATTTTCCCACTGCAAACTAACAAGTTAGCCAACCACAGTTGATAGGCAGGAATATACATACATACACATATGTCAGTCAGGATAGCTGTCCTTCAGGATTCATAGTATATGTAAACACAGATCTCTGCATCTAGAAATAGCCTTTACTCATAGAGCAACTTGTCTGGCTTTCCCATGCCTCAGTTCCCCACAGTGGGATGTGGTAAGAACCACCCAATGCACCAGACCTGGCAGAGTTTGAAATTATGAAACTGCATGAGTTGCTGGTAGGTTTACTTCTCTTCTTTGAATGAAGGCAGGGGTGAGGAGGGGTGGGGAGAGAACTTTTCTTGAGAGGGTGACAATTCTTTATGGGGGGTTGGAAGGAAAAGTGTCCAGGTTTACAATCCTAGAGTGCTAAGCAGATGTCTCTGGAGAAGAAATCTCTAACTCTCTTCAGAGGTCTGTTTCTTTAACTCCCACAATTATCCTTTAACTCAATAATTTGCCAGTAATTTGTGTTTAAGTGGCTTGTAGTGACTATGTAAAAACATGGAAATATTCATGTTATATTGTCTCTCAATACAAAGACTATGTATCTCAATGCTAGGTGAAGTGGGATATTTGCTCCGGTAGTTAGATGTAACACAGATCTCATGATGAAGACTGGAAACCACAGTTAGAAAAATATTGACATGGCTAAAGGATTTTTAGAAATTCTTGGGTTAGATAGGAGATACTGTACATTCAAATAATTAGAAGTAAATATGCTGTAATTCCTAATGATTCTATGGTCTGAGAGAACTTTCTAGATCAAATATATAATCTGTTTGATAAATTGGGTTTAACATCCCCACCAAGGAAACAATAAGGAAAATGGGGAATATTGCATATGCTCCCAGGGACTCACATGCAAGGATATAATTTGGTAGTAAGAGAATGGAGTAAGCTTATAGCTGTCTGTGAAGTTACAAATGTGCATTTAGTTTCATACTAACACTTACAAAGTGCTTTGTATGTGTCAGAAATTGTTCTAAGTGGCTTATGTTGATTAATACAATTTAATTCTCTAAACAACCTTATAAAGTCGGTACTATAATTATTCTCATTAGGAAATTGAAGCACAGAAAAGTTAAGTAACTTGACAATGATCATACACATATGTAAGTTTTGGGCCCAGGCAACCTGAGTCCTTGGTTTTAGCTACCACACTCTGCTCTCTTGTGTGACTATGTATCCTATTTGACTGTTTTCAAACACCAGCAGGGCTCCATAGAGGTGGTGTGTGGAAACATTTTAGAGCATAGATACTATTTTCTTCCATTTATGTGTATTAGATTCCATATATCTCCCCATTAGCCCTAAAGCCCCATCCAACAAAAGCTTGGTTATTATTTGAATAGGTTAGTCTTGGTATCTTTTCTCTTTGGGTCTAAACACTAAAACTTCCTTCTGTGCTCCCTCTAAGTTTTCTTAAGGAAAGCAGTGCTTCAGGAGAGAACTTGCTGAGAAAGAGAAAGAGATTCAGGAGCTGTCATTTATCCTAGTGGGAATCCCATGGTCATTGTCAGAGGCCTTGGTATTGCAGTTCTGTATTCAGCTCTCCCAGCTATGAAAACACAATGAAGCCATTAGAGGATGACTGGCCACTGCCTGGAGGCTCCGTGTATATAATCAGGGCCCATTTCTTGACCTCTTCCATCACTCCCACTTTTTGAGCCTTGGACCCCTCAGAAGAGAGCCTATGTACATAGGGTACATCTTCAGCTTTCATGGTTTCTCCTTAAATCTTTGTAGGGAGACTTTGGGATTGTGTGTTTGTTTTGTTCTTCTGAAACCTAAGAACAGTAAGTGGAAGAAGTAAGCAAGATATCTAAAGAGTGCCCATTTATTTAAGTCGGTTTAATTACCTCTATTAAACTTAATTGTCATAATTATTGTTTCACTGTCATAATTGTTCCTTTATAGGGTGTACCAAAGGCATTGTGAGACGTGTGCAGTTGTTTACATGGTATTTCAGTCTATTTATGTTTTGCATTACTTCCTGCTCCTTAGGGATTGTGCAGTTTGCTCAGAACTCTGCCCTGTCTCCAACTCTTGGAGGATGGGACAAAGAAATGTGACCATTGTCAGCCTATGATAACATGAGGACATTAGCCACATAGAAGAATAAATCACGTAAATAAATAAATATTCCCTGAAAACTTTCTTGTTGCTATTAAAAGTACCTAACATTTACTGAGATTGTATACCAGGTACATTACATATAGTCTGTGATTTAATCTTCTTGGTGACTCTAAGTAGTACAAATTATTATCATGGTTTTGAAGATGAGGAAACTTAGGCACAGTAAAACAAAGGACCAAGGTCACAGACTTAGGAAATGGTATTGCTGGGATATAAACCCAGGTATGTTTTAAGCCCAAAGACATCATGTTAATTTATTTGCTATAATAGTTAGGGTGCTAGTCTTTCATTCTTTGATTTTAGGTATACAACATGAGAGAGAAAACAATCTCAGATGCTAAGTATCTTCCACTTGGTTCTTGGTGGTTTTGCCATTAGAGGTTCTTTTTTTTTTTTTTAAATTGTCATTAATCTAGATAAACTTTTTCCTTTATTACTTTTTTCTGCTACAATGCTTTTCTTTTTTAAATTTTTTTTTACAACACAAAAATATTGATGCAAATAAACCTTAAAAACGATTGTAGTTGGGTATCCCTAGTAAGCCAAACTAATTTTATCTAACAGGATCTTTTAACAAGGTCCATGTTGAAATACCCATACCTGGGAATGATGACACCTGGATATATTACTGTCATTTACCCAATTATTTCACTTCCACTTAGCAGATGTCTGGGCCCCAAGAGAATGGCATTGTGAAGATATGAGTTTGGGTAGGATGAGGGTAGGGGGTGGCGGGTGATCAGGTGGTCCAGGTGTATTCGGACAGAAATCCTTAATAGGTGCTGTTGGGTAGAATGAAAGTAGTTGGCACAAAATGGGAGAAGAAGCATTTGATCATGTCCCAAAGGGTAGTCATTATTTTTTTCTCTTATGAAGACTTCCCCTACTTTCCTTATTTCATTGATTTGTACCCCCACCTCCTTTGTTGCCTAAGCTGGATAACTGGGAGGCAACCTTGACTCCTTTCTCCCTCATAGAATCCACTCCCCAATCCAACCTGTGGCCAGGTTCTATTTTCCCAGTTGAAATGCTTCAGTCAAACCTTCTCCTCTTCCTTCTCATACTTCCTCTTTCCTCCAATCTACTGTCAACAGACTGTCAGAATCAACCTTCTAGAAGACAAATTTACTCAAGCTACTCCTTGCTTAAAAATTTTCAGACTTCAAAGGTCTACTGAATGCAGTCCAAAATCCATATCCTAGTGTACCCTCCATGATCTTGCTTCTGTACCTAGTCTGTATTGTCTCTTATTTTTCCATTCCTGCATCCGATACTCTAAGTTCAATTACTGGCGGATTCCCAAGTGGGCCATTTTCTTTTATGCCCATTTACTTTTCCTTACATTTGTTCGCGCTAACTAAGATTTTCTTTCCCATTTCCCATGCCATTTACTTGCATACATGTTGTAGGTGCTGGGTATACAGTGCTAGGAAAAACAGATATGGTTCCTGCCCTCCTGGATTCTAGAATATAAGAGACAAATCTTTTTGTTGTTGTTTTTTTTTTTTCTTTCTTCACTGATTTCCTTTCTGGTCTTTATTATTTCCTTTCTTCTGCTTATCTTTAGATTTTGTTTGCTCTATTTTCCTTATAAGAAGCTGAGATCTTTGATTTGAGATTTCTTCCTAATATAGATATTTTATGCTACAAATGTTCCTTTAAATATGTTTTAGCTGCATCCCACAAATTTTGAAATATATTTTCATTTTCATTCCATTTAAATTATTTTCTATTTTCTTCTTTTGATTCATGGGTTATTTAAAAGCATGTTATTTAGTTTCTAAATGTCTGGTGACTTTCCAGATGTCTTCATCTGTGGTCTGAGAGTATACTTTGTTGAGACCCATCTTGTGGCTCAGAATATGGTCTATTATGGTAAATGTTCTGTGTGCATTTGAAAATTGTGTAATCTGCTGAAACTCAGTGGAGTGTTCTATAAATATCAGTTAGGTCAAGTTGTTGATAGTGTTATTTATTCTGTGCTCTTACTGATTTTTTGTCTACTTGTTTTATTGATTATTGAGAGTAGTGTTGAAATCTCTCAATATATTTGCAGATTTTTTTGTTTCTCCTTGGAATTCTGTCAGTTTTTTGCTTAATGTATTTTGAAGCTCTGTTATTAGGGACATATATGCTTAGGATTATTAAGCATATTAAGTATTGGTGATCTCTAGGGATTAAACTGTTTCTTCTACTGAATATCCTGTCTCTGGATGATATGATCATATTCAGGACTTTAGTTTAAATTAGTACTTTATATCCCCAACTTCTTTATGGATAAATCTAATGGGATATTGTATGGGTGCCTCACATGCAAAATAACACAAACCTAACTTGACATCTCCCTAAATTGTTCATACTTCCTGTTTTCTTTATATTGGTTAATGATGACTAAATTAGCATCTAACAGAACCTAAATAAAGTTGGTTTGAGCAGATACAGATTTATTTTTAATATAAAAGTATTAGGATAAAGGCAGCCCAGGGCTAATATGGAAGCTTAGTGGTCTTCAGGTGTTCAGGATACTTCTATTTTTTCTGTACCATCACTCTTAAATGATAATTACATCTACAATTCCCTCTCTTGATCCAGGATGGCTTCTGGAACTCTGGCCATTGCATCCAGTTTCCAATTTGGATGTAGGAGAAAAGAGTATAAGGGCAAAAATATGCACACTAGTTTTCCTTTTAAGGAATTCTCCTGGGAGTCCCATCTAACAACTGCTGCTCATATTTGAGTGACAAAACTCATTGCAGCACTGAGTTGCAAGAGAGTCTGGGAAATGTCTTTTAGTTGAGCACATTTCTGTCCTGAATGAAATTGGGGTTCTGTACCTAAAAATGATGGGTAAACATGTTGATTATAACTAGCAATGTTATTAACTAACAATGTGTTACATCCTTTAAAATTGCTGAGAGTAAGTTTTAAATAATGAGGTAATATACCTATTAATTAGCTTGATTTAGTGATTCCACAGCGTATGTACACATCAAAACATCATATTGTATCTGATAAATATGTACAATTTTTATTTGTCAATTAAAATATGTTAAAAATTAATTAAAAAGAAGATAGGTGGAGTGAATAGTGGTTTGGCCATGCCCCAATCCCAATAATTTCCTTAGCAAAAAATCCAAGACTCATCATTAGTTTCTCTCTTTCTCCTTTCACATTCAAGCAACCACTCACACTCACACACACAAATCTAGCATCTCCTCTTTAGTCTTGGCATCTTGGATCCATCTCTTGTCCTCTCTCTGAAATAGTCAGTAGTCATCAGTTTCTTCCTCCCATTTCTGTCTTTATTCTGTACTACTGCTAGAGATACCTTCCTCAGTGATACTTTGATGAGATCTTACTGCTCTTCAGCTTTAAAAAGCTTCCTTTAACTCCACTAGTCATATAATAAAATCCACATACCCTAGATGGTCTATATCCCTGTCCTTCTCTGTCTTGTATAGAACTTTTCAGGGTTCTTCTGGGGCACAGGCTTCATTCTGAGTCCAAGGTCAAGAAGATACAGAACTGGAGTTCTATCCCAGATGTTGAGGCTCCAAATCCTAAGCTCTTTGCATGTGCCTCTACTTCCTGAAAAAGAATTGGAGGAAGGGGGAGTTGGAGAATGTGGTGTGGTCAATGTGATCATGATGTTCAAGCAACAATTTATACCACAGAGAAACTCTCTAGAGAGGTACTTGTACCTTAGAATGGGTGGATATAAGACCCTTAACCAGGTGATCGACTGGCCGTGATTTCCAACTTGAGATAGAAATATTAGCTTGAATAGTAATATGACATATGGAGGAACGTGATCTCAAAGGCTATTAAAATAATACCTGTTGCATTTTTTTCAAATAAAAAGTGAGACAAGAATAATCCCTTGGTTCCCATCCCACTGTAGGAGCGTTTCTGTCCTCCTAATAAATCCTGCTTTAAAAAAAAAAGTGAAACACGTAAATAGAAATTTCAGAAAATAAAATCACTAGTATTTCTACCACCTATATAAATTGATACATAAGTACATATGTATACATATATACTTATGTAAGTCTTTCTATATATTACAAAATATTTAATTTTCTAAACAAAGTTTAGACAAAAGATAGAACAGATTTTTCACTTAGTTTTGTCATTGAGCAAGTATTTGTGAACCTTTCCCCATGCTTCTAAATATTTTTCTGCAATTTGATTTTCAATGGCTAGATAAAATTTTATTGCATAGATAGAACAAACATTCCTTTCTTGAATGTTTCTGATATTTACTATTATGATGAATAATTTTGATATATCTTTTTATTTTGTGAATATCTGATTGTTTCTTTAGATAACGTCCCAGAAGTAAATTATTAGGTAAAATGATATGAATTGTTTTATACCAGTTCTCCTCCAGGAAGTTTATACCATGTATACTTTCACCAATAAGATGTGAGAATTTTTCCCACACTCCACATATTATCATTTAAAAATTTTATTGCTTTTAAAATATACCTATTTTGGTACCTGAGGAGCAGATACCATTTCCTTTGTCTACCATTTGTATTTTGATTTGAATTGTCTTTCTAAGATTTTGCTACTAATTCTTTTGAGATGCTTAAAAATAATAATTTACTTATTATATGTAAGTATAAATATTTATCTTATTATCATAATGATGAATAATGATGTAATAATACTTGTGGTAATAATGATAGCCAACATTTTGGTAAGCCTTCACTGTGCTAGTGTTCTCCTCTATTAGGTCTTTTAATCCTCACAGTTCTCTGAGATATATTCAATTATTATCTCCATTACAATTATCAAGCATATAAAGTTAGGGGATCCACCTAAAGTCACATAACTAGTAAGAGGCTGACTAATTTGCTAAGAGTTCTTTATTTTGAATTTCAGTCACTTGCCTGTCATATTGTTTTAATTCTCTCCTTCTGGTTTGTTTTTCATCTTTTAATTTAGTTAATGCTTTTTTATATGGAGAATTTCAAATTTTCATATAGTTATACATATTGGCCTTTCTTTTATTACTTCTCACTTTGTACATATACATAGATACACTGTCCCTTACCAGGGATCAGGTAAGTACTTAGTTATATTGCTTTCCAATTCTTTTTTTTAATAATCAGTATTTTTTATTATGATATTGTGGGGTACAGTTAAGGGTTAGGTATACAAATACGTTCCGTTCAGGCACCCTTGTTGATAAGAGGTGTTTCCCCATCCCCAGACAGATATTTACTACCGTTAATCCCATTTTATTGGTAGTTTTCAGTATGCCACCCTTTAATTCATTTGAAATTTATTTTGATATATGATGTGAGTTACGAATAGAACCCTTCACCAAATAATCAATTTTCCCCTCTAATTTTCAAATCCAACTTTTGTTGTATGTGTAACTATCATTTGTATTTATATTTGTATATATTTGGGTCTGATGTTCTACTTTATTCTGTTCAATTGATTTGTTATTGATTCTTACTCCAAGCTCACGCTGTCTTGATTTTTGCACTTTTTTTTTTTTTTTTTGAGTTGGAGTCTCACTCAGTCACCCAGACTGGAGTACAGTGGCCGCTCCCGGCCACCGCAGCATCGACCTGCTGGGCTCCTGCGATCCTTCCACCTCAGCCTTCCAAGTAGCCGGAACTACAGGCATGTGCTACCACGCCCGGCTGATTTTTTGATTTATTGTAGAGATGAGGTCTCGCTGCCCAGGCGGGTCTCGAACCCACGGGCTCAGGTGATCCACTCACCTTAGCCTCCCAAAGGCATGGGATTACAGGCTGAGCCACCGAGCCTGACTGATTTTTGCACCTTTATAATACATGTTGATGTCTTTCTTCTTTTATCCAAGTGTTCTAGGCTACTGTTGACTTGGTCTTTAATCCAGGCTTGTTTCTGAATGATTTATCCCAAAACCCTGGTTCCTCCACTTGTACCTTCCTGCCCCTTAAAAAAATGACCTGGTATTTTGTTGACCAACCAGAATCTTTTGAGCTGTTTTGTGAGAAAGTTGTGTGACTTCTATTCTCTGCAAATAGACTTGAGACATGGCTTCGTGGAGGCTTGTGTCTGACGCTCACTGGTTGTATGATGGCTGGGCCTTTCTTGGGCACCAGTGAGCAAGGCTGGGACCTCACAGACTTCAGCAGTGTGCAGAGACAGTTGTGTCTTACTTTCTTGGCAGCTGCTGTCAGCACCCAGCCTCAGCTTCTTCACCAATCATGGTTCTGGTTGATCCACTTGAGTGTCACCTAGACTAGCATTTGGGAGAAGCAGTGGCAATCTCCACCCCAGAACAGGTGGTATCTGGGCAACCTCAGAAATCCCCAGAGATGCCTGGAGGGACATTAAATTATTGCTGAAAGGACCTTGGAGGCAATCTCTTCCAACCCTGTCATTTTCCAGATAAGGAAAGTGAGACTTCCCTCGGAAACCCCCTACCCAAAGCTTTGATCCTCCTAATAGCCCTCAGGTACTTAATGAGGATGCCAGCACTGGCACTCCAGTGTCCTGATTTCCAACCCACAGTCTTGTCCTTGGAACTTGTTTCTGTATTGACCTAGAGCTGCCATTGTCAATGATAAGGGTTTAAGCATCCTGTCCACAGGGGAAGAGAACGCACCCATGACTCCTCAGGTGTTTCCCTCTGCTCAAGCATACAACTTCAATCTTATCTTGATTGAACCTCAGCCAGCTCACTTTCAACTAAGCCCTTGGTTCAACCACATGGGAAACTACCTCATCAGGAAGGATGAAGGGGCATGTGGCCACCAGCTGATGATGTTGCTACATGGCTGAATAAAACAAGATGGAGGCTTCTGACTAGGGCAACAAGTCATTGACTCTGGAAAACAATGCCAAGTTCCCAGTGACTAAAGAGGGGAAGGACTTCTATGTCTGCATCCAGAACAACTTAAAAACTTTCCATTCTTCAAAGTATTTGTTCACATTCCCCATCCCTTAAAGCATGTCTTTTATTTTTTCTCAATATAGAATGGTAGAAGAGACAAGTGACTTTCATCTAAATGCCCACTTAGAGAAGATAATTAGAAAATAAAGTTTGGGAAAGTAGCATATACAATTAATTTTTCTGCATATATTTCCTGAGCATATACTATGAGTTACACCATGTTCTGGGGGCTTGGAAGATAAGTTAGGGAACAAAATAAAGATATTTAACCTCATGGAATTTTTTTTTTTTAAGAAATAGGGTCTCACTCTGTTGCCCAGGCTAGCGTGTGGTAGCACAGTCATAGTTCAGTATAACATTGAACTCCTGGTCTCAATCAATCCTTTTGCCTCAGCCTTCTGAGTAGCTGAGATTAGAGGTGGGAGCCACTGTGCCCAGCTACTCGTGGAATATGTATCCTGGTGTGGGGAATCAAACAATGAACAACAGCTGGATTAGATTAGTATATTTTCTAGCACATGAGAAGTTTAGCCGTATTTAGAAAAAACAAAACCAGAGTGGGGGAAGGGGAATAGGGAAGAACTGACATTTGAGAAAAGACTTGAAGGAGGGCAGGGAGTTAGCTGTGCATATATACAGGAAGAGAAGCCAGGTGGAGGCGATTCATCATCTTTGAATTTGTGTGGACACCGACACCATGCATCCTTATGTTTACCTTGCACAGAGGAGATGCTCCCTGAATACCAAGAAGAGTGTTGAGAACACACACATACAACACACACACACTGCTTTCTCTAAAGAAAGGAAGAGTCATAGGTAATGAGTAATAATAGTTTTATATGTAAATTCTGAATTTGTGGTAGGTATAGAGGAAGTTACAGTCACCTTACCTTTGTGTGCATGAAGATGGGAGATGGGAAATGATGCACATCAGCCCCTTTCTTAGCCAAAGGGAGGATTTACCATTGATTACCCACAGTTACATGATGACATTTGTTCTTCTATATTTACACCTAAAGATAGAAATTTGGGGAAGAAGCCAAGTAAAGAAGTAAAAGGAGGAGGTAGAAAAGGGGGACAGGAGGCAGATGCAAGAGGAGAGCACTCCTCCTGCCCTCCTGTGTTGGGAATGTGTCCCAGAGAGACGGGATAGAGACTGGGGCAGGAGGAGTACCTGGGCAGAGCTGGGGAGATCCTGGGGCACCTTAGGTCTAGCTTGCTCTCTGCCAGTTCCAAGGTCGTCTCACCTTCTGGAAGACCTGGGTGTCGTGGAGAAGCAGTCCAGGTGGTAGATGTTCTGCACCGGCAGGTTCTGCTGTGAGTCAGCCCAGGGGAATCCCTGGGGTGGAGTCCTCCATGAGCAAGGCTCTCTGTCCTCCTGTGGGGTCTACCTTGCTCTGTATGGTGGCCTGTGGGCCTCTGATTTTCTAATTTTGACATTGAGACATTTACATACCATTACTGTGAGACTTGGTGGTATGAAATTGATGAGACCTGTGCATTGGACACTTCTCATCCATGTTTAATCACTGGGAGTGATGCTTGGTTCTCACAGGTATCTCTGAGTTTCATGGTGAACCAGGAACACAGGAGCAAGATGAGTGTTCCCCAGGGTGTCACTGTCTCGCTAGAGCAATGTGAACCAGGCTTCTAGACCGAAATGGAAGATTCAGCCGGTACTGCAGAGGGACTGCAGATGAGGCCCCCTAGAGACCTGCCGCAAAGTAAAATACTACTAGGAAGTCTCTTGTTTTATACAAATTTCTTGCAAATTAGGTATAACCTTACAAATAGTCATCCATACTTTAATATTAAAAACATTGGACCTAGCCGGGCTCTGTGGCTCAGCCTGTAATCCCACGCCTTGGGAGGCTGAGGTGAGTGGATTGCCTGAGCCCACGGGTTTGAGACCCGCCTGGGCAACTTGGCAAGACCTCATCTCTACGATAAATCAAAAAATCAGCCGGTTGTGGTAGCACATGCCTGTAATTCCAGCTACTTGGAAGGCTGAGGCGGAAGGATCGCCGGAGCCCAGCGGGTTGAAGCTGCGGTGGCCGGGAGTGGCCACTGCACTCCAGTCTGGGTGACAGAGTGAGACTCCAATTCAACCCCACCCCCCAAAACAAACAAACAAAAAAACCATTGGACTTGCTCTTAAACAAGACAGAACATTTTTTAACTCCCCCTTCTCCTAGATCTCCTAGTGAACATCAGAAAAGATGTTCTAGGTTTATTTCATAGATTAAAATATCCTAGTATACCTATGCATATCTTCAGGGGTAAAGCCCATTCTAACTGGAGAAGTATGGAAGTCTGAATCTTTTAAAAGACCAAATTCTGGGCACCAAAGTGAAAGAAGTCTTAGGTGAGAGTCCTTATTCAACTTCATCTGTTGATTGGGTTGTCCTGCTCTTGCTTGGGTTAACTGAAGGCCCCAGGTGTGTTTGTTCTATGGGCAAAGGTAGAGGAAGTAAAAATTGAGGACATTGAAGATAAACTAAATCCAACCATTTGTCTTCTCAATATTCCAGCCTTACAACATTTAGTGGCTAATTAGACATCTTACAAAAATTTATTTATTTAAATACCCAGCTGTTTGAAGACTAGAGTCACTGTTGGTTTATTGCTGGAGAAGGAATGCTTGCCTCTTGTTTTCAAGGTTAATGTTTGTTAGCTGTGCCATCGCAAGACTGGGTCTAGAAGCTAACAAGTTCGACTTTTTTTTCCTGCCTTTATTATCAGACACTCAAAAGTTGCCCTGTGAATGTGGACACACCTTGTGTTTGAATTGTCTTCTGCTGGAAGCCAAGGCTGAGTTCTAGCTCATATTTACCTGCAAGGATCAGAGGGATCCAAAGTATTGTCAACGGCAGAGAAGATGCCACTTTCTTGGCTGTTTTCCACAGCATTCAGATTCATATCTGAGCTCAACATGCTTTGTATATTTCCCGCACGTGCTGGGACAGGTCTGTTTTCAAAGACAAGACTCATGAGTGTTGACTTGTTTTGCACATGGTCAGCAGGGCTATGCAGTCTCTCTCCAGAATAAGAGACCTACCCTTACTGGGAGTGAGCTTCAGCTTTGAGCTATCTCGGGAGTCTCCTCTGCCTGATTTTCCACCCTGATCTCCCAATCTTGGACCTGCCCTACAACTGAAAAGAAAGATACCACCCTTTGATGTTTTATCTGAATCCTTGGCAAAAGTCTAGCTTATAATTTTTTAATTAAGATACCTGTGTTTGAAATGGTGGTGACAATGGAGCTCCAGGCTCATTTGGTGGATCACATGCTCCAGGACAGGTTTAGGTCTGGATTTCATTCAGGTCATAACATGAAGTTAGGATCTGTGATAATCGCATTATTACAGGAACAGAGGCTCACTGAGATAAAGGGACACTCTCTTGGCCCCAACACATTCCTGTTTCTTTGCTCTTTGCCACTGGCTTAAAGTTTCTCCCCACTGGATTGGGGCTTGAAGGCTTCATGAGATTTGCTTCTTACCTTGCAAGAGATTATCTTTCTCTTTGGCAAACATTAGTACTTTGACTCTCTTGGATAAATAATTTAGAATATTTGCATATTCCATCTGTCAGAGGATTTGCCAATACTCAGGCAAACTTTGGTTTGGTATAACTTGAGGGCTATCCTGAAAACCAGAAGGTAACCTCCAGAAGATAACTCTTATGATGCAAGTGCCTTCACAAGGAAGGGTGACAGCTCATTGACTCTCACAACTCTTTCATTTTGGCTACTGTTGAGCCGTAGGCAGTGTGGTCCTATGGATTATGGTGTCTGAGCCTGAAACTCTCAGTGAAAGAGTCAGACGTGACAAGAAGGGAGAGGTCAAAGTCAACCTTGGGGCAGATGGAGAGGGCTTCAGGGGACAAACTAATTTTGGAGAGATACATGGTGTGTGTTTGATTGTATGGCTAAAATTTCCAAAAGGCTGAAAGTCATCTCTTTATGTATTAAAACTGTAGTGTTAACTGTTTTTAGTGGTCGTATAGATACTTCCTTGTCCCAGATTTACTATTGCTGAGCTTTGGGAGGAAATGCTAGGTTCATTGTGTATCACAATTAACTCTGGGTAATCTCCATTTATGCTTGTTCCAGGGTAATTATTAATGGCACCCCTTTTACTCTGAACATCAGCTTGTTTGGACAGTAAGTGGTATGATCATTCTATATAACGAAAATGAATATTGCTCCTTCCCTTTAGCTTTTTAGAGATCCCTCCAGCTTTGAGGTGTGATATTCTCTTTCTACTGCAGGGCTGTCTTTTAGCTCTTTTTATGTCCTTACTGTACTCATACTTTTCTCTACCTTCCAGAATATGTGGGATGAGTTATAACTGTTCCTGTGTCCTTGCCTATGAATTCTTTCATCTGTGCCATTTTTGAGTCCGTTTTTATTGATCAGTTTTCCCCTCCTCATTATCAATTATATTTCCCTATTACTTTTCATGTCTGGTAATTTTTCAGTAGTTGGACAGATGTTGTAATTTTTATCTTGTTGAGTGTCAGGTATTTTTGTATTCCTTTAAATATTCTTGGGCTTTGTTCTGAGATGCAGTTGAATTACTTGGAAACAGGTGATCCTTTCAAAGCTGTTTTCAAATTTGGCTAGGTGGCAACCTAAGAAATCTTTGGTTTAGGGATATTTTTTCCATTCTGAGTATACCGATTGCCCTGTGTGTTACAAGATTTTTCCACTCGGGCTGTGGGAACATAAAATAGTTCTTGCCCCCACAGAGCTTAGAGATTATTCTGGTGTTCATTTCTGGCGTCAGTCTCTCCTACTGTGAATAGTTTCTTCACATCCATGCACTGAGCAGTACCCAGCTGAAGAGTTTGGGAGCACCTACTTCAGATCCTCAGGGCTCCTCTTTGGTGTAGGTCTTTCTGTGATGCTCTCTTCCCTGTGCAGCTGTTTTGGCAATTTCTCTGCTCTAAAAGTGCAACCACCTTGACATCTCTGAATTTTCAACTATATCTGCTTTATCAGGGAGTCTGTCAGGTTTTGTTTAGGTTCCCTCTTTGTGCTGTTACTGAACTTAAAGCAATATACAACCAGTAAGCTGAAAGCACTACAACCAGGGCTCACCTCATTTTCTCCCTTCTCTTGAAAATCACAGTTCTGTGCTGTCTCTTGCCCAGTATCTAAATATCATTAATTATTTTTCATTTGTTGTCATTGTTTAAGACAAGAGGGTGAATCTGATCCCTGTTATTTGCTCATGGACAGAAGAGGAAGTTCTACATTTTGGGCTGTTCTCACATCTGTATTTTGGTACTACGCATTCTCCAATTTCAGTGTGAATGTTGCTTTTCTTTCTGCCTAGGTGTTGCTAATGGTCAACATCCTTGCTTTTCTTGCTCTATCTCCTCATCTTTTCCATCATCTTTGCTTCTCTTCACTTATTTGGTTCTTGTCTACTTTTCTTCCCAGTTTTTGTATCAGGTGACTGATAGTCTGCAGATGTCACCATCTGTATTATTTACTTATCTTTCGTGATTATTACTTTTATCACTAGTTCTTCCATGGCTGATATTGTTGTGCGTGAAGGAAGGTTCTTGCAGGCTGGTATCACTCTATGATTTTGTTGAGGGCTATCATCAGAACCCAATGTAGAATATGTCTATTTTCTCCAAGATTTTATGTCAGGCACTATTAGATTTGGGATATCTAGAAATTAATTTGAGCCTCAGCTATTGAATACATTTTCCCTTTTAGGCAGCCAAGTATTTCAGTTATGATCTTTAGCTTACTTAAATTTTTGAGATCAGAATTCCCTTTATTCTTCTCAGCTCCCTGTTGAAGTCCTGAATTTTACAAATGTAGTAGAGATCATCTTTGTCTCACACTTCCTAAAATGTGTCTATAAATAAGATCTCTCCAACATATGGTATTCCTCTTTGCTTCTCTTTCTTCTTATCTAAATGAATTTACTCCACAAACTTTTACTGACCACCCATTACTATATGGATTATATGAAGTGATAGAGATACAAAGATGAATACAATGCATGCCTGTCCTTCGGGAGCTTATGTGCCTAGTTGAGAGGATAGTCACAGCACAATATGGTAAGTACCATGGCAGAAGTAAGCACAGGATACTATCAGAGGACAGAGCATGGGTGCCAAGCCCAAACTTTCTAGAGGTAACCTTACCTGAGATAGGAGTGTGGAGGGACTAGCAGGCAGAGAGTGTAAAAGGTATGGGAGAATTTCTTTTTTAATAGGCAGGCTTTAGAAAAATCATACATATGAGAGAGCAAAGATCTTTTGAAATAAAATGTGGAGTAGAAGGACAGGGTGGAAAGGATAAGATAAAAAATAGAGAGGGAGGAAGGTGGCATATCAGTGAAGGCTCTTGTATGGCATGTGAAGAAGGTATAGAGACTTTATACAGAATATGTAGAGAAAAAGTGAAAGCTTTTTGTCAATAGGTGATAGGACTAGTTTAAATTTCATAAAGATCACTCTAGATAGAGAGTGGACAATGGATTATTTGTGAATAAGAGTAGAGGGAGAGTGATTGAGAGATTTGGTTTAATTCAGATAAAAAATAAAGATGAGCCGGGCTTGGTGGCTCAGCCTGTAATCCCGCACCTTTGGGAGGCTGAGGTGAGTGGATTGCCTGAGCCCGCGGGTTCGAGACCCTCCTGGGCAGCAAGACCTCATCTCTACAATAAATCAAAAAATCAGCCGGGTGTGGTAGCGCATGCTTGTAATTCCGGCTACTTGGAAGGCTGAGGCAATAGGATCACTGGAGCCCAGCAGGTCGAGGCTGCGGTGGCCGGAAGCGGGCACTGCACTCCAGTCTGGGTGACCGAGTGAGACTCCAACTCAAAAAAAAAAAAAGAAAAGAAAAATAAAGATGAACTAAGAACACCACTACTGGGAATGGAGGGCACAGAGAAAGGGAGGGAGAAGGGAAGGGGGAGGGGGAGGGGTAGAGGGAGAAGGAGGAGGGGGAGGGGAAGAGGGAGAGGGAGGAGAAGGAGAAGGAGGAAAAGAAAGAAGGAGAAAGAGAGAGAGAGAGAGAGATGAAATCAAGAAATACACAAAAGTTGACCAGACAGAACTTGGCTGCAGAAGGAGGAACTAAAAGAGGAGTCCAAGATGATCCTTGGGTCTCTCCGTAAATGAATGACTGTGAGAATACCTAGGATAGTCACTGGAATAGGGAATGGGGGATACCAAAGAAAGAACGTGTTTGGACTATAAGATGAAAATCTCCATTTTGGATACATTGACTTTGAACTGTGTGTGACATGTAATGTGAGTCGTCTACAAATTAGTTGGATATATCGTTTTGCAGATCAGTAAAGATATATGAGAGTGACACAGGGGTCTTCAGCTTATAGGGAAACAGTCTAAATGATGAAGGAGAGCTGCGGTAGATACCAGTCACCCCATGGAACAAAGTTGCCCATGTGGCCTATACTTAGGCACTTTCTATATCTGTACTCCTTTATTTTCTACTTCTAAAAAGTTATGGGAACATTACTGCTGGCATTGTCTCTCTTCGTTATTACATTTGATGTCTAGAAGAGAATTTGACAAGTAAACTATTTTCACATTTATACTTGCAGCCAGTACATCTTCATTGCCACACTAGCTAAGGAGAAAGAAGGGTGTACAAATGGAACAGGACAGAGATTCCAGAAGCAAAACTTAAATTCTCAACCAACTCATTTTTGACAAAGCATCCAATAACAAACACTGGGGAGAGGAGAACCTATTCAGTAAATGGTGCTGGGGAAACTGGCTGGCCACATGCAGAAGAATGAAACAGGATCCCTACCTATCACTATATTAAAAAATCAACTCCAAATGGATCAAAGACCTAAATGTGAAACCCAAAACTTTAAGAATCTTAGAAAATGCAGGAGACACCCTTACGGAAATCAAAATAGACAACCAATTCCTGATCAAAACCCCAAAAGCCCATGCCACAAGAGATAAGATTGACAAATGGAACCTCATCAAACTGAAAAGCTTCTGCAAAGCAAAATAAACAATCAAGAGAGTGAGGAGATAGCCCACAGAATGGGAAAAAAATATTTACCAACTGCGTATCTGACAAAGGCCTAACATCCAGGATCTACAAGGAACTCAAATGTGCCAAAAGGAAAAAAACAAACAGCCCCATTAAAAAGTAGGCAAAAGACATGAATAGACACTTCTCAAAAGAGGACATATGAGCAGCCGACAGACACATGAAAAAATGCTCAACCTCACTAATCATCAGAGAAATGCAAATCAAAACCACACTGAATACCACCTAACTCCAGTAATAATGGCCATCATTAACAAAACAAAAACAATAGAGACTGGTGAGGATGCAGAGAAAAGGGAACAATTCTACACTGTTGGTGGAAATGCAAACTAGTTCAACCTCTATGGAAAACAGTGTGGTGATTTCTAAAAGAACTAGAAATTGCCCTGGAAAACAGTGTGGTGATTTCTAAAAGAACTAGAAATTGACCTTCCATCCAATACAGGAATTCTTCTTCTGGGAATATACCTAAAGGAATGTAAACCATTCTACAAAAAAGATACCTGCACACACATGTTTATTGCATCACTATTTATAGTAGCAAAAACATGAAGCCAACCATGCTGCCCATCGAAACTGGACTGGATTTAAAAAAATGTACATATACACAATGGAACATTACACAGCTATAAAGAAGAACAAAATTATGAACTCTGCAGCAACTTGGATCGTTTTAGAGTCTCTAATATGCAGTGATTTATTACAGAAACAAAGAACTGAGTACCATATGTTCTCACTCATAAGCGGACCATGAAAATTTACCCTAATACTATAAAAAAGGGATTGACAGTAATGGAAACTGCCAGGGGAAGGAGTGGGGACACATGACATTAATAAGAGTACCTGATCTTAAACCAGGCAAAGTGGGACCAACCGGAGGCCCAAACTACCTGTACCATGACCACTTGGATACCTAGTCCTGAAGTGTACCCCACATCTTTAAAATAAAATAAATTTAAACATATTTAAAAAAAAATAAGGAAGGGTATACAAACTGCATTCCTGCATAAGCCTCATAGGGCTCTACCCTGAATGTATACAAACTCTGTTCCTCTAGAGGCAATATGAGGCTCAGTTACACACGTGGCCCTCACTGGTTTTTTGGAAAAAAATTTTTTTTAAGCCCCATGACACTGAACTTTGTTACACAGACTGTCCTATGATTTCCCAACGCAGTCGGTGTCTTCCTGAGTTTCTTATTTTCACATTGGCCAGAATTCCTGTATTGACCAAGTGTAATCTTACACATTGATTTTTTTTAGTAACCTATTCATGTGAAGGTGGGGTTTTTGAAACTTTGCTTCAACTTCTCAGTGCAGTGGCAGAATATGATCTTTGAAGTCAGATAGATCTGTGTTGAGCCCAGCTCCATGACTGACTAGCTGTGATAACTGTGATAATAAACAAACTCATTAATCTTGCTGAGATTGGGTTTCTGCATCTAAAAATTGAGGATGAAATAAGGTTGTCATAGGGTTGTTGCAAGGATTAAATTTGCAACGTGTGAAGTGCTTGGCAAGATGACTGAAATATCCAAAAGTGCTCAATGCTGTTTCTGTTATTTCTGTGTACTTACTACCTTCTCTAGGGATCAGTTCAACCAGCCTTAGTGAGAACCTCATACATTGCACAGACTATGCCTTGGCATTCTTGTTGGGGAAGCATTCAAAGGTTACAAAGATTACCCACCCTCTTCCTTCTTCCAGGGGGAAATACTTTTAAAGGTTTTTCCCATCTTTTTTGGACTTTGGGAGACTTTTGGTCTCAGGTTATGGCCTTTCTCACTTCATGTCACCATCTAGAATTCTTTATTCAAGTCTTGGCTAAAACAACAGTAACAACAATATCAACAAACAACACTACATTAATTTAGGAAAAGAACATTTGGCAGGAACTTGGCAACAATAACCCCTTTGTTGCCAGAATCCTTGTTCACAGTGTGGGTGGCTCAGATGGCACTTAATTAAATGCATTTTTCTATAAATTCTCAGTAGTGTGTTTATTTTTACTGATGGCTAATGACTACCCTATCTCTAAGGCAACCACTTTTCACAGCTTGCAGAATAAAGAATTAGCTTGTATAAATAATATGTTGCTTTTGTTAGTCCCCAGTCATATTCCTTATAATTCTCAGAGTGACAATGAACTTATCTATTATTATTTCCCAGTGAATGCTTTGTCATTCAGTACTTTCCTCCTACCTGATGTGCCCACATAAAAACTTAATACCTATTACTTTCAGTGTCAACTCTGAGTCATGCACTGTGCTGGACACTTGATATCCATTATCTCATTAAACTACACAAGTATTTGAGACAGGAACCAGTATTATCATTTAAGATATGGAGGAAAGATGAGAAAAAGAAGACTCCAAGAGGCTAAGTATCATGCTCAAGGACAGGCAGATGGAAAGTGGAGGAGTTGAAGAGTGTTCTGAAAGATCTACTTGATGCCAAAGACCTTGATCTTTCCTTTAGACAACACAGACTTTACTACAGAAAGGTGTTTATCATGTGTTTGGGTACAGTCTCCACATTCTTCTCTTTATTCAACACATATCTAAAAAGTTATTCATGCCTCTCTTCAGCTCCGCACCTCATCCTTGGGCATCCTCTGCCCAGTATAGGAATATAAGGAATTTAATGCAGAGGGAGGGACAAGGTGTTTCCTTCTCTTTCTCAGCTACTGTGTGGTGCCAGGTAAATTATTTAAGCTATTCTTTTCTTATATTTTTGAATTAACCAAGAAGTTTACTTATGTAGTGACATTGCTTCCCAGGTACAACATTTATATATTTGAAGACAAAGGTAAAATTTGCCTGAAAGTTGTGAACTGGAAAAAAGATAATTATGAGATGTATTGACTGACTGCTCTTAAAAATAATTTACTTGCTCTTATAGTATCTATTTCCTTGCAAGTCTATAACCTAGTGGAAGCATTATACACATTAACAGAAAAGTGTATTACACAATATGTTTTTAACATAAATTTACAGCATTGTCTACTATGCTGTATATCAAGAAATTTGACTAAAATGCCTTATTTGACCTTCACATTATAAGATATTTTTTCTAGGTCTAGAATTTGGTAATTATTTTCTTTCATCACTCCATCATCTTTTGGATTCCACTGTTTCTTTTGAAAAGTCCGCTATCAGTGTTATTATTGGTCCTTTGAATAAGATGTGTCCCCCTCCTTACTAACTCCAGTTCTCACCCTTGGCTATTTTTAAGATTAATCTTTGCTTTTGCTTTTCAGCATGTTGAGCCTATAATGTTTTTAGTGTGATGTAATTCTGATGTATATAAATGCATATGTGTTTTTCCTTTTGAGTTTATCTTCAATTTTCTAGAGCTTCTTAAAGCTGTGGGTTAATGCTTTTAGATTTTGTAAGGTTCTTGGCAGTGTCTCTTCAATGACATGTATATTAGATCTTATACCTTTGTCTCATGTTTATTCAATCTGTGTACTCACTTATTTGGGATTTCTTTTTCTACAATTTTTTTGCTTCAACAGTTTGATGCCTTGATAGACCTGGACTCTAGGTTTTATCTCCATTACCTACCTGTGATGTGATACCTGCTGAAAGCTCTATGCTGCTTCTTTTATTTGTGCTGAAGTGTCACTTGGGAAGTAGCAAATGCTTCAAGGAGAAAAACACGGAAGAATATTGAACTCACCTGTGGGTTTTTAATCCCTCTTTGGGATCTTTGCCTATCAAGTGCTAGCAGATTTGGTTGTTGTTTGTTGTTTTTCAAGAGCTTGTTTTGTAGTTTGTCCAGCTTTTATAGTTATTTTCAGTGGATGGTTGAATTAACACAAGCTATTCCATTAGATCCAGAAATGGAAGTACTATATCAATAAGTTTGGGTTAGAACTTCCATTTCTTTTCATTGTTCTCATTTTACCTACTCAGATAATAAAATACATATTACTGAGGTCATAATAGTGAAATAAAACATTTAAAAATGAGTTTTCTTCACAAAATTGACAGAAAATTTCTTTGTGATTATGGTCCTCCTGGTTTCAATTTATCTATCTGTAAAATGGGCACTCATCTATATATTGTTAGGGCTATTGAAAATACTTAAAGAAAAGTAAAAAATGTTTTATTTTCCAGATAAAATGCTCTCATTTTTCTTCCTCATTCTTTTATAAGTTAGCTTCATGTGAGAATTGAGAAATGAATTCTTAATTAAAAATCTTCTAACAACCATCAGCTGCAATCATTCTTACACTGTGTCATGTGATGTTTACCATCTCTCCACCCATCAAAGAAAACTGGAAAGAGGAATGAGCAGATGTTAACTCATTGTGAAACTGTAGTCAGAGTGCAGCATGTTCTGAATTTGTAATATCCTTATAGGCCTGAGTCAGTGCAGAATTTAGAAGACATTGCAAGATGTTTTGTAAAAGAAAAGAGAGATACATTTGTTCATAGAGGCAACTCTTACCTTTGTAGATCACCTGTGTCAATTTCAGAAAACCACAAAGAGTAATGCCTGTTAATTTGAGCCCTGCTAAGTACATAAATAGGTGAGCCGTTAATATACATATCTTGGTCATCTTAGTAAGCCAAAATTGAGTCAACTTTTTTCTAGGTTAACCTAATCTAAAAATAACACTTTCATCTCTTATTAATAGGATAGTTGTTATCTAATGTTTTGCTGTGGGTTCAGGCTCCAGAGTAAATCATGTTTTGATTACAGGGTGGATCAAGTTGTGCTGATTCATCCAGGATGGGGCTGGGCACAGAGCTGTGGTCTGTCCCAGGTCTCAGCTAGGACAGGACTCATCAAATCCTAATTCTTATTTGTGCTATGCAGGAGAAAGCAAAGAGATCGTTGTATATCCAGACTCCTGGATAATCTGGCAAAAGACACAGTATGGCTGGAGCAGAGGAGGGAACAAACCACCTGAAAAATATTCTTCCTTGCTTCTAGTCCCATGAAGAGGTTTTGTCCAATTTTTAATCCAAATAATGAACTAGAAAGAAAGTCAAGATGCCCTGGGAATTATCCTTGGGGCAGGTACATACCTTAGGATTCTGAGTTCATTGGTCCTTCATTCATTTAAAAAATCTTTCCAAGTTCAGGATCTCTACTTCCTTCCTATTTTGACAAGGTCTCAGACTTTTTTTAAAAAGAGACATTTCAGAGTACCTAAGCAGTTGTCATTTTATTTTGAAATTACACAGGTAAGAAAGAAAGAGCAGGAAGCAGCCTCTACAATAGCCCAGCTCGACCCTAGGGAAGCAGGGATGTTGTCTACGGCATGAGACTCTAGGGATCAAGATATCTCATCATCCACTCAGCAGTGGGTGCAGTAGCTTTCTACACTACCCAAACACCATAGTCAAGAGCATCCTCAGGTTTCTGCTTCTTAGTCTCCTGCTGCTACTGACACACATCTCCCTATTCCTGAATCATTCTTTAAACACATATTTATTGAACACCTACCTATAAGCCAGGGATTTCTCTAGGTACCAGGGATTCACAAGCATACATAACAGATTTGTTTTCTTTCTACATCATGCTTCTGCTTGCTGAAATCTCATGTGGTTCATAGATTCCATCCACTGCTTTCTCTGTACTTTTCAACTGTTTGTGTCCTTCTCTGCGTGATGTCTTCTCCAGTGTGAGCACCCCAACCTAAAGCACATGGAATTTCCTGCCAATCCATATTCTGTATTAAGCTCCCTTGAGTAGAACTCTTATTTCAGGTTTCCTTTGGGACCACCCTTGGGCCAGACACCAATTTTTTGTCCAGTCCACTGTGGTCAAGATAACAAGGTCTCAAATGTAATCCTGGTGACCTGTGCCTAAGGAGACTCTTACCAGGCTGCTCAGAGGGTGGCAGGTCATCAGTGCTCTCCAGAAAGCATTAGTTTAGGTATAAACTGACACAACTTGTCCAGTGTGGTTAGACTTGTCAATTCAGGCAATCAGGGAGCCAAGTATATATTGAGAGATAGCACTATTCCATCTATTTATATGAACTGAGAAAATATATTTGAAAATTAATTATTTAACTCTGGTTAGGTTTTCTTTTGACAATTGCAAGGACTTGTAATGCTAATGAGGTGCATGAGAATCTGTGTACTCTGGTGTCCTTGTCACCATGCAAAGATATATCCCTATAGAAGAGAAGATGAAAAGACATCCAGGCCCCAGCCACAGCACTGAATTCCAGAATGATCTCCTGGATAATTCCTTAAGGAACACTTACTAAACTCACCTGAGCAACTTGAAGAGATGCAGTTGTGGAAAAAGCACAGTGAAACCTGGGGTGATGGGAACATGTCCAGAGAGGTCCTTTAGCACAGGTTGCTTAACTGTGGCACTGCTGACATTTTGAGTTGGGTAATTCTATGTTATGGGGGGCTATCCTGGATGTTGTAGGATATTTAGCAACATCCTGGCCTCCACCCACTAGATGTCAGTAGCGCCTCCCCATCCCCAGTTGTGACCATCAAAATGTCTCCAGATATCATTGAATGTCCCCTGTGGAATACAATCACGTTCTATTGAGAACTACTGCCTTAGAAGGAAGCAATTTGTCAGCAAGAATCCTGTGACATTAAATTCCACATGACTGAAATTCAACAACAAATAGGCAACAAACAATAAGAACAACAACCAAAAAGAATGATCAAAAAGCCTTCACCAGGTGCAGTCTTTATTACCTACCTGTGTTAAGTTTACTATGATTTTCAATGTCAAGGCAATTGAGTCTTGAACAAGTACTGTATTGTCAGTGAAGGTTGAACATATTTTAGCATAGCTACAAGTCATTTCTTTGGAGAAATGCTTTCCTATGTTTTGATTCCCATTTCACTGTTTCATTTTAAAGTACCTGATCTCATTCAGCCAAATCTTGTGTATTTGTTGGTAAACTGTGTTCCTGGTGAATGATTGGCAACATCATTTAAGACCCTGAATTAATATTATCTGACATATCTGGAATTAGGGTGGTCCTGAAATAATTGATTAATGTGATTTCAGGGAAACATGAAGAGATTCATTCTGTTTTACAGACCAGAGTGAGTCAAAATTAGGGAAAAAAATCTGCTACCAGAAATTTCTCCCTCTGAAGGAAGCTGCCTATGACCGAGTATGCAGAAATGTTCACAGCATGTGGGACAGGGAATATCCGAGTTGGAAGCAAACTCAGGGAAAATGGATTCTGGATTCTGAATGTGAGTGGGACAGAGGCAGAAGAGAGATTTGGGTTTGTAGGAACCAGGAGAAGCTGGAGAGGGGATGGAAGCAGACAGAGCTGCCCTTGGGTTGGGGAGTTCTTCAGGGCTGTTGTGGAAGTGGGTAGATGGACCCTGGAGCAGAGGCTTTAGAGTCAAACTGCCCTCCAAAAGAGTTGGTGGAGAGGCCAGGGTCTACTTTTCTTGGTCCACCCACCCCTGAAAACAGAGCAAGGTCTTGTAACCCAGTGCCAGACCTATGCTCCTTGAGTGTAGGCATGTATCTTACCCATTTTTTATCCCCCATGTCTAGCATGGGGCCTGGCACAGAGGAGGCATTCAGGGAATGTTGAACTGAACCCAAGGGCTTGAGAACGGTTCTTAGCAGAAGTCAAAGTGACCCATTCAAAGGGCACTGGGAAGATGCCCTGAGTCCTCTTCAACCCGGGCACACGCCTTTTCTTTATTCTCCAACTTTGATGCCCTCAGTAAAGCAATAGTACAACTGTATGTCTTTCACTTTAGAGTGTCATTTATTGACAGGAGCTACAGCCTTTGATCTTACTAAGCTGTTAAAGCCGGGAAGTGATGAAGTGGATGAAGTGGACGAAGTAGAGGTAGACTGTGGCAACAGTGAAGATGTTGGGCAGTAGGCTGAGGGTAGGGATGCCAAAAGGTCCAGGAGTCTGTGGGTGTAGGGAGAATGTCTCTGTTGTGGCTCTGCAGTCCTTGGCCAGCAGGTGCAACCTGGGAGGAGACAGTTGAGACTTGATCTTGCCATGACAGGCCTTGTTCTATTATTGCTTGTGTTATCTGCTGGGGACATCAGAGCTCCCTGTAGGCCCTTTGAGAAATGCTTCTAAACTGCTCTATATTTTAGGCTCTTTGGGGCACCTTGTGTTGCCCAAGCCTCAAGCCTGGACACTCTTCCTTGTTGCTTTCAGATAATCTTGAATGATGGCCTCTCTTTAGTGGGGCTGCTCTTCTGGACTAGGGCTCCAAGCAATGACTATTCTGGAAGGCATTTGTTTAGTTTGATGAACAAAGACTCGGACCTTGTTGTTTGTCACTGTCCCTGTCTCAAAGGTTTTAATCAAAGACTATTTGGAGATAATGCCAGCTAATTAGTGTTGATGATGCAACAAGGGCGACTCTCCTTAATGCCTTAAACCTTTCACCTGAAACACAAACATGCCACACTGGAGCTTTAATTGTCAAGGAAGATTAAAAGTATACCAAACATTTGCTGGGCAGAGGCCTCCTGTTGATATAGGCAGCAGGCACCCGCAGGCTTGTGCAATGCAGGCTTGTAGCTGCAGATCTGTAACTCCCTAAGCATGCTGCCCTGTTGGAAGTGGGTGAGTGAGGCTGCTGATCTCTAGCAAGCCTTGAGGGGGTCATGAACATTTTGGCTGAACTGCCCTGTTTCTCCATTTTTATGGAAAGCGCCTACTGAAATCACACAGCAACGAAGTCCCCTTCTTAAATTGGAGCTTTCATGAGAAAGATGAAATATGACTCAAAGTTTTGTTTTCTATATTTTAATATTTGTTTGTGGCTTTATAAGAGGCCCTTCTTTCATTTAGCCAAGAACATTTATTTAGAACCTAACGTATGCCAGAGACAAAGACATGAATCCTGCAGAGACTAGAGCTTGAAGTCCAGAACTGGAAACAAATAGGACACAATTACAAAATAGCATTAATGATGCTTTGACAGGTAACACTCTAAGTACCACTTGGAGAGGCACTAAACTCAGAGTAGAGCGGGTGAGGAAAAAGAGTCAGGAGCGCTTTAAACCAGAGACTTCAGGAAATAGGAGGTATACTGGTATTAACAAATATTTCAATCTATGAGCCTTAAAATATAGGCTGTGGCTCATATTAGTAGGCTGATAGTAGTATCAGTCATTTTCATTTGCCAACCTGGATGTGTTCAGGCAGTAGTAAGCTCCTGTACTGGCTAGCAGTGTAATCTGTCTAATCTTTAGAATGTATCTTTTTCTCTTATCATTGTTTTTATTATGAGATTATCCAATGTTGATGTTAACTGACTTCAACATGGGCCACCATCTACTATGGTACATAAGTATCTTGTTAACTATCTGCAATATAAACCAATGGATTTGGAGTCTTGTAGTTGACATATGTAGTAATTTAGACAGAAATTGATTTGATTCACCTTGAACTATCAACAGAATAAATGATTTGGTATATCAATTGATAGTTGAAGAAAATTACAGAAACTTGTTAAAACCTTTAAGAAGAACCAGTTATTTCAAAGAAACTTTAAGCTTGACAAATATCCATTTACTTTCAAAAAATAAGAATTGTATTTAATATATTTTCCTGAAAAGATATAAATATTAGATTTAAATACAGTCATGCATCACTCAATGATAGGGATATGTTCTAAGAAATGTGTCATTAGACAATTTTGTCACTGTGCAATCATTATAGACTCTACTTACACAAACCTAGATAGTGTAACTTACCACACAACTAGGCTATATGGTGTGTCCTATTGCTCTGAGGCTGCAAACCTGTATAGCATGTCACTGTACTGAACATTGTAGGCAACCGCAACACAATGGTAAGCATTTGTGTATCTAAATATAGAAAACCTACATAAAAATATGGCATCATAATATTATGGCAGCACCATCATAAATGGGATCTGTTGTTTACTAAAATATCATTATGTGGTGCATGACTGTATTAAAGTCAAATTCTATTATTTGAATTTCTTGAATATCTGAGTAGAGGGGCCACTAAAAAACCAGGAATTATCTTTTGGAGGGCAGGCCCCTGGTAGTACAGGCTTCCCTCACTAGGTAAGTGTTCTAGGAACTCATAGGCATCAGTGTACTAGCTAGTATTGCTGTGAGAGGCTACATTTGGCTTCAGTAAATTTTTTTTGGAGATTCTTTCAACACATTTGTCCATTTCAGGATGGGTGATTTACGAGCACACCTGCCCATGCTGCTCTGAGTTTCCGGCAGTTTTTGACCAAAAGTGGCATGACCCTCACGCCCCTCCTTTCCTAGTCACCTGATATCACCCCAAGTGATGGTTTTGTGTTTCCCCAGATGAAAAAAAATCCTCAAAGAGAAATGTTTCACCAATGAAAGAAGTAAAACAAAAAATGACCAAAGCACCAAAAGGTATTAAAATCAATGAATTCAAAAATTGTCTTGAGCAGTGAAAAAAGTGTCTTGATAGGTGTATTGCATCAAACAGAGAGTGTTTTGAAGGTGACTGAAATGTAAAAATGTAAGTATAACTACTCAATTTTTTGTAAATGAGCTCTGGGTTTTTTTGCTCCCCCATGTATTAAAGTTGAATTTCTTAAAACAGTTCTATAATTCAGATGTTTAACCAAATCATATCACATCATTTAAGTTAGGGCCATTTTAACCTTTTTATTGCCACATGAATATCAACAAAAATGTTCAGATAAAGGTTTTGAATTGATTGATGTTAACTGTTCCTAAACTTTTAAGGACATGAACGCTTTTTAAGAATCTGATGAAAAGTATGGATAAACTTCTCAAAAATGAGTATACACACAGAACTCTGTGTACTATCTTAAATGGTTTCTGGTCCCCTGGGAGCTCATTGTGATGCTTGAGTAATCATGTACCTAGTATAGTAACGAGCAATTTCTCATCCCATGAATTTAGAAGAATTCTTCCACATATGACTCAGGTGCAAAGTCAGTCTAGGAAAAATCCAACAAACAAAAGTCATTTTGTAATCTTTATAAAAATATGAAAATAAATCTAATTAGTCATCTCAAAAAAGTTTTGATTTGTCAACTCTTGTCATGTGTGTGTGTGTATGGATTATATATGGGATACACATATGGGAGATGTATGGGATATATATATATATATATGAAATACATACTGTATATGGAAAATATGCAAAATAGATATGTATACTTCTAAAGTGTATTTCAGGTTTTTCCAGTATGCTCATAATTGATATGGCTTAAAAATTATATGCCTTATCAAATACACTAATACCAAAATCTACATAAAATATGTGTTTGCAGTCCATATTTTTATCATACTGCAAAGCTTGTCAAGCAGTGACTTGACTGACTGTGGACTCATGAAGTTTCTTGGCAGAAACCCTAACCTAGAAACTCCTGCTTCCCCACCTCAGAATGGCTCCTGTTCATACTGAGGCTTTTAGTTTTCACTTAGAGCTTTTATATTTGTATAGACTCTTATTTTTCCTTTTACAGTGAAGTTCAAATATGCGTAGGTAGAGGCAGAAAGAAATGTCACTTGGTAAGTAACTCATTGCTTTTGAGAGATTTCTGTGATCTGGTTATTGGGATCTGACTTCACTCAATTGTAGGATGTCTTCTCTTGGAAAGAGTAAAGATTGGGATGGGACTATGAAAGCAGAAGAAAAGAAATGGGAGCAGGGGTGCAACCATTTCCCCCCTTTATTTAGTTCATACTTTGGATTATTAGGTAAAAGCCAATAACTCAAGGGATGCTGTCGCTGGAAGGGCCTGGGCAGTGAAATGAACCACCATTGAGAAGCCCCAAGCCACCCAATATCTCCTATTGTTCACTGGAGAGGATATAGAAGATTCTAGAATGGTGCCCCTTATCTTCAGACAACTTTTGCTACCTTCTCTTATCTAAATCTCTGACACAGTGTCAAATGCATAGTGAATTTTCAGGCAGAAAGGGGAATGTGAGGGGCCTGGACAACGCACCTGTACTTGAAAAGGACTTTGGGCAGTCTTCCACTCCCCTTAGAGTTAGAGACTTCTAACCACAAGAAGATGCTGTCACTGTGGGTAGCACGATCCATGTAAATGTGGCTAATGGGACCACAGATGTACAGCGTGGTTCCCCCACCCTGCCTCTGTGTTGCACCCTGGCTGGCATTGTTCCTGGATGAGAATCTGTCCCTTCTGGCTGCTGTGTCCCTGCATTTAGGTGTCTCTGTGCCTCTGTCATTGAATGCAGGAAAGTGAGATATTTGGGATCCTCCCTGGTTTTATTTATGTATACCCTGCCTAATTCAAAATGAATTGGGGCCACTCATAATAAAAGTGCAGATGCAATAAGAACAAGCTTTGCTAATACATATTTAGAGCCAAAAGCCAATACTAATGGGGAAGGGATTTCTCCTAGAACAGACAGACAGATGCACATCACAGCTGAAAGGAAACAGTTGCCCAGGATACAGAGAAATTTCTCTCTCTCTCTTCTTTTCTTTTTTTGCTGTCTTGTCCTCACCTTTCCTCTCCTTTCTTTGTCTTTTCCTTGTTTACAATTTTGGAGCACACATTATAACTGGAAGGAGCTCAGAGACCATCTTATCTGACTCCACTTGACAGGTGAGGACTCAGAGGCCTGGAAGAGGTGACTGGCTGCCAGAGTTTCCTCGTCAAGAACTCAGGTCTCCTGAGAGGACCATGTCTTCTGGCTTCAGGCTGGTTGGCCTTTAGGCTGAGGGCTTTGGTTTCCACTTGAGCTCTCAAGTCTCCCTTTATTTTCAGTTGAGCAGTCGATGAGGAATCGGGTGGCATGAAGACCACACCGTGAGTAGCAGAGACCTGGAGTCTGCAGGCCTCCACTGCTCCAGCCCAGCCCTCAACTCTGGCTCCATCTGTCCGCTCTGCATTTGCTGTCCCCACTGCCACCCTGGTGGATTTTTCATAGGCTCTATTACTGTTTTCAGGCTTCAGTGGCTCCTGGGGTAAGTGGCAGTTCTGAGCTCACTGCCAGAGTTCTGAGCTATTCCTCTTGTAGCCCACCAAAAGTTATCTGTCTTCCCCAAGGTCCCTCCCAGGCCAGGGGCTGGCAGGTGAGATGGGCTGTTGCCTCACATGTCACTTTTCTGAGGCAAAAACACTTAAAATCTACTCTCTTAGCAATCTTCAAGTATATGATATATTGTTATTATCTATAGTCACCGTGATGTACAATAGCTCTCTTGAACTCTGGTATAATTATTTTAAAAGTTATTATTATTGTAATTAACATTAATATACAATAATTAATAACAATTAACATTATCAAAAACATCCCCCCGTTTTCTCTTTCAAAAGTGTTCCAGGTTTGGGCAATAATTATACTCTCACTTTTCATATGAACTCCGACAGCCTTCAGCAGGGCTTGGGAGGAGAGCCCCAGAGGAGGAGAGGATGTTCCCTCACAGAAGCACTAAGACAGTTTGGTCTTTAGAGCGATCTTATTTGTAAAGTTAAGTTGCTCCACTGGGTCCTGCAAAGTTAAGTTGTTCTTGGGTCCTGGCCCCCCAGCCCCACCCACGACAGCTCAGCTTGCAGCTTTCATATGTGACTTCCAGGTGAAAGGACTTTCCAGAAAAGGGCTCTGCTGCCACCACAAAGATGGTGGAATGAACCACAGATCTGCCACATTGGTGGTTCCATTTCTAGACATGACACAGTCAGGAGAAGTGGTGGCCTGGCCCAGTGCTCTCAGACTACTTTAGAAACCTCCAGCTCCTGAAACCACAGGGTTGAATTCCAGAAGGGCTGAGTTGGCCTCTTATAATAGATACCTCAGTCCTGTCAGCTTTCCTGATTCATTAGGCTTTTCTGAGATCCTGTAACGAAAGGGCTAGCAGCTGGTTCAGAGGACAGAGATTTGTGACCCAAAGCCTGGAGATACTGAGTAGAGAACTTGCTCAAGAAGCCTGGGAGGCTTTTAAAAATGATATACTGACACTGAAATCTTGTTCCTGTTTCTATTTTTTTGTTTAAGCCTTACCTATTAGTAGACATACTATAAATAACACTTAGAGCAATTAAGCAATAGAGATTGCAAACATCGGAACATGTAATGATAGTCTTTGCATGCATAATATTTGCACACTGTATCCAAGGCATTTCAGGGGAGAAAATGAATTAATCTGTAAGTTCAAGCATTTAACAAATTACATAATATGTAGGTCGGTTAGTTGGCTCCATTAATGCTTGAGCTGAAAGCCTCAACTCCCACTTCCTATATGTTTATGGATGAATGGTGGGCATAACTTAAAAGGAAAGTTGAACCTGCAGTTACTTAAGTCAATCCTGAAGTGTATTATTCAAGTGTATATAAAGTGTATTATTTGAGACATGGTAGCTGTGAGTCAAGGAGAAGAACAGAAAAAAAAATGGAAAAGCATATAAAATTATGATAGGCCCATCGGGGAAAAGCATGTAAAATTATGATAGGCCCATCGGGAATGTTCTCATTTGCTGTCCGCTGGCTTAGTGGAAGGGTGTGATGTCTGTCAGTCACACCGACAGTGGGCCACAGGAGAGGGGTGCTGGTAATGCGCATGACCAGACAGCTCCTTTCTGCCAGGGTCTGAAGCTCCCAGTCATGTACTGGTGGGCCCTGTTACTCATTGGAGCCGGTTCAGATTTAGGGTGTGGCTCCTGGTTTCTGCTTCTTCTTTCTCTGGGTCCAGACTTTGAGGCCCTCTAAATGAGGCCTATATGCCTTCCCTCCATGCCAGTGACCTTGGCGGAATTAATTGATACCACTTGAATATTCAGTGACTGCTGACCATGGACTCTTGTTCTAGGTACCATGTTGTCAGTCAACCTAAGCGAGTAATTAGTGCCAAAAGAAGGTACTGGGAATTCAATATTCTAAGTCAGACTTCTGGAAGAGCATGGATTCACAAGGCAAAGCAGTCCCAATTGAAGAGTCCTGACAAGTGGGTTTGCCCCTCTGTGCCCAATCTATCTGCAGTTTTACTTGCCCACCCCTCTCTCCTCAGCCATCACAGTCTTAGAGGGACAAAGAACTTCCAGATCCTGGGTTTTGCTGTTGGTTTGACTACTACTTTAACTCAACTATCTTAGGACAATCTTGGACCATTCTCATGTCAATTTCATCACTTGTAAAATGAGAGATTTTTACTAGATAACCTCTAGCTTCTTCCAACTTTGATTTTTTTGTTTTGGATTGTGAGAACATGCATTAAAATGTTATCAATTTTCTTTCAATCGGTACTTTAAGCTGCAGATTTATTTTTTCTTTATTCAGATATAATTGACAAAAATGACACATGTTTACAGTGTACAACATGATATTTTGATCTAGGCATACACTGTGAAAAAATTAAATCAAGCCAATTAGCATATCCATGACCTCATATTTATCAACTTATTTGTGGTGAGAGCATTTAATATCTATTCTCTTTTCAATATTCTCTCCTTGAAAAAAATGATAAATTGGTGATATGATGAATATGTTAATTAGCTTGTTTTATTTTTTCTGCAAAGCGTGCATAGATAAAAACATCACATTGTACATAAATAAGCACAATTATTTTTTAATTTAAAATAAATTTATAATAAAAGATCTACTCTTAGCAATTTTTGAGTATACAATATAATATTATTCAAAGTATAGTTGCCATGCTGCGTAAAGGATCCTCAGAATTTATCCTACATAACTGCAAGTTTATATCCTTTGTTCAATATCACTCCATTCCTGAACCCCCATTCCCAAGTAACCATTCTACTTGCTGCTTCTATGAGTTCAATGTTTTAAAGATCCCATGTATAATTGATATCATACTCAACTCTGATATTCTATGATTTGATGATCATTTCTTCATGTGCTCATTCTTCTGCTCACCTATCCTTTCTATTTAACTTGCTGAGTTTATAAAAGACATCATTCCCCTCACCCTCTCACCCATCTCCTGCTTCTATCTTTAGACAATCATTCAGCTTCCACCTCACGACTATAGACTGGATGATCTACTTGTGGGGTCTTCTCTTGTGTTTTCTTTATATTTCCTCTTCCTCTTCCATGAACCAGTCCCCAAGTAGGAGGAACTAAGTTTTGACCCTTCCCTAATCCTAAGAGATTGCACCACTTGCTCTAATATTTTCTGAACAGATTGCTCTTGTTCCTTCCTTTTGGAAAACTGGCTTAAGCTTTACTAAATGCTGTATATATAGTATATGTACATGCATGTAAAACCTTAAATGAGGCTTCTGAGAAAGCTGGGGGAGTATTTGTCTTTTTTGTCTCAGGCACTATTGAAACATTTACTAAGGGTGAACACTTAAAAAATACAATAGTCTTTCACATATTTTGAAAAAAATTAATTGTACAAAATTTTACTCTTACTTGAAAATAGAGTTCTCAAAATAGGAGGGTGGCCAGGCAAAATAAATGGTACAAAGACCAAAGTTTGAGTTCACAAAAGTTTTTTTTCATCTTTTTTTTCAAGTTGCTTTGTCTCTGTCAAACGGGAAAAACAAACACAATTGAATGAATGCCCCTCCAAACTCATTTTAACCATTCACTTGTTTCCATTTCTTTCATCCCCGAAGGCTCAGCATTTCTAGCTAAGTAGCAAAGTGAACATTACCAGTTTCACCTTTTCTTTGTTCTTATCTATTCCTTGCTAGTAAGTAAGGACCTGTGGTCATAGTAGACCTCAAAGGGAAGAAAAGGATAATCCTGATATCTGGAGAATACCAAGGATTTAATTGTAGTAAATGCTCTAAACAGTCTTACAACTACACACTGCTTAAATTCACTCACCATCAGTTTAGTGGCTGTTAGTCATGAAAATGAAAATTGATGTATTCTTGGGTTCTGTGGCAGGGGCAGTCTGTTGCATACATCTGCTGTATCTCAGCAAATGCATCTTCTTTTCTGATAAAGGAAGGGACAGATATGCCTGATGTGGTCTTTTCTTTTTCTTCCTTCCTTGAATAAGAATGTAATGGGCAGAGCTGCAGCAACTGTCTTGCAACCATGAGAGAAAGGCTAAAACAAGTTTAAAGGTGGAGGCCCTGGCATTACTGAGCTGCTGAACCAATACTAGCAACTGCTTACATCAAAACTTCTATAATGTCAAAAAATAAGCCTTTCTTTTTTGAGCCACTATAGGTGGATTTTCTATTCCTTACAGCTAAGTGTTTTCCTGACAGATACTCTCTCAGTTTTGTTTTTGTTTTTTTTTTTTTGAGTTGGAGTCTCACTCTGTCGCCCAGGCTAGAGTGCAGTGGCATGCTCATGGCCACCCCAGCATCGACCTGTTGAGCTCAGGTGATCCTTCTGCCTCGGCCTTCCAAGTAGCCAGAACTACAGGCATGTACTACCATGCCTAGCTAATTTTTAAAAAAAATTTATCATAGAGATGAAGTCTTGCCAATTTGCCCAGGCTGGTAATCCACTCGCCTCGGCTTCCCAAAGTGCCAGGATTACAGGTTGAGCCACCGAGTCCAGCCTCTCTCAAATATTTTATTGCAAGTGAATAGCTCCCCACCCTCTGTTCTTCCTCCTGTTACAGACACAAGCAAATGCTTCCATTTTTTGTTATGAACACCATTTCTGTAAATTTGTGTCTGTCAAGAGCCCACCAAATACACATAGGTTAGAATATGCTTAGAGAAGAGGGTGATGATCTGTGTAGAAAAAGGCTCAGTTTAGGGAGGAATCACATGTCCACACCAAGAGGAAGCAGGAAGTACTTGTTTCTCTATTCACCCCAGCCCTTCTGCTCATTGCCTGCTACCTTGGAGATTAACATCAGGTTCACCCATCTAACCGTCATAGTTTGACATGGTAGGACTTGAAAATCATGACTTTTTCTTATCTCAGACATGATCCACCATTCTTGATCCTTTATCTGCCACTCCTTCTAATAAATTAGCAGAGTTTACATAACCCGCAGTCTGGTAGTTTATACTGGGCATCATTAAACACTATTATGCAGTTTGTTTTTTGGCATCAGAACACATTTCTCCAGGTGGAACTTTCCTTCTGTTTGTTGGTATACGAAGGCAGAGCAATGTGAAGTTCTCTTCTGTAAGACATTAGAAAATAATGTAGGAAGTTGGTAAAACTTGCTTTAATAAATGCCTAATTGTTGCGAACAACAGGAGGGCGGTCACTAAGCAGCAGGCATTTTGCTACACAGTCTTCATTTCATTGTTATAGTATTCCCAGGAGGTTGTATGATTGCTTCTCTCACTTGATAGGTGAGAGAAAAGAGGCTATGAAGCATTAGATTGATCCCATATCGATTGAATTCAGGGTCTGTGTTGCAACATTTCCATTAAGTAGAATATAGTCCTAATTCTAACTTTTCTCAACTTTTAAGAGGATCTTGGAGTTTAAAATAACTAAACAAGGCCAAAGTATATGATTTGCTGATTAATGTACTTGGGCTTTGAGATCGTTGAATTTTTGAATTTTCAACATGGTAGTTGGGAGGCAAAGGTTCATGACCTACAATATTAATTGTTCCAGTGTTCTCCATTTGATGAAAGAGATAAATGAGTTCTATCTGAGTTCAGTGATCTATCCATATTTAATGACCTGCTATAATTTGGGCCGCCTGACCTACTCTTGTTTCTGGTTTCTAACTAAAACCATTCTGGGGTTCCCCCCTGTGTGGCTGCTGTTCTTAAAGTGTGGTCTGCAGACTCTGAGGATTCCGGGACACTCTGTTCTTTCCTCTGTTGCACTGATGGTGCCAAAGCAGAGGTGACAAAACTATAGCCTTCTTGGCAGGGATCAGACCGATGGCAGCAGCTGTCCTAATAGTTGTCACATCTTTCCACACATTCCCTGTGGGAAACAAATAAGCCAACAAGTGAGTTTCACTTAAGAATGTCCTTGATGAAGCAGTAAAAACCCATCTCTGACACTTCAACTCAGTCCCATAGGACAGGTCCTATTCCCATTTTGTGTGAGGGAAGTGGAAGCAGCACCAGGCATGTCTGTTGCATACTTTGGCACACCTGTCACCTCCAGAAAGTTCGTGTGGGGCACAATTGCACGAGAAGCGCTACTTTTTCACATGCAAGAATACTGGACAAAAAAAGTTGTAGTTATTTAGATTTGAGTATGTGACAGATATTTCCTTGTAAATGAAGGCAATGAGTTTGTTACATTAAAGAAGTAAGTATATTTATTGCCAATGATAAACTTTGTGTTTTCAAGGGAAAACTGGAATTTTGGAAAGATTTTGCTAATGAGATTAGTGGTAACATTAATGAAGATGCTTTTTTATATTATGTGATGGCATTTTTTTCATCATATTTTTCGGATCATCAGTGTTACAAAAAAATCATACAAGAAAGACCAATGGATTTTAGGTAACAGAATATAAAAAGTTCTTTGGTTGCTTTCAGATTCCACCTTGCAACTGGTCTTTAAGAAACTCTTATTAGTCAAGTTTTGATGTAGTATCAAAGAGGAATATCTACACTTATCTGGAAAAGGCATTTAAAATACTTTACCTTTACCCCTTACGTATTTACATATGCAGAAGTTCAGATTTTTCCATACACTTGAACCAAAACAGTGGATGCAAAGCTGATATGAGAATTCGCTGTCTTCTACTAAAACTGGACATAAAAGAGATTTGTAAAAATGTTTTTAAAAAGTCACTTTTTTAAATTAAATTTTTTTTTGGCAAAAATGATTGTAATGAATTTATTGTTTTATGAACATACATGCACGCACGTGTGCGTACACACACACACACACACACACACACACACACACACACACACAAAAGCTCCTTGAGGGCCCTTAATGATTTTTGAGATTATAAAGAGAGTCCAAGAAGTTTGAGAATGACTGTCCAAGAGAATTGGTAGAGGACCCCACTGGCATGCCTAGTTCTCTGTCTCTGGAAGCTGTGGGGAGGAATTGCTAGACTTCGAAATATTTTTTGCTATATCATCCAGGTGGAGTTTTGGTATTCCTTTGGCCCTAGTATTAAAGCCTTCATTTCCTCCTGGGGTCCAAGACCTCACCACAGGATAACTCAATCAGCCAAAAACACAAGCACATGCCTTGAGTCCTGTTCTTTTTGTCCTTAAGTTGATATGATGGACCACAGCAGAGCTGTTTACCTTGGGGTAACATCAGACTTACCAGTAGAAGAGGTGGAGACAAAGCACTCACTGGTTTTTGCTGTTAGAGGAGTAACTAGTTCTTACTGTTAGAGAATTTGGATTCATCTTGGTACCTCTGTTTCTTCATTAGTAAAACGGGGATGAGAGAGTCAGTTGTGGGCATCTCTTTCCTACTTGGTTCAGGAAGGTCCTATTGGTAGCTTGAAATCTGCCATAGTAAGAGTATTTATGCCACAGAAATGGCTAACGCTATGAATAAGGGATTTGGCATTTTTAGAGGCAGTTATTAAATATTTACCAGCATACCACTGCTTAGCTTTTATTATATTGCAGAGACATTAAAATAATGCACTTTAAAAAGTGGTTGGAAATAGATTAAGAGCTTAATAAAAGATAGCTGCTGTTATTATTATTACTATTTTGCAGGTGCAAGGGCAATTTTGATGCATACCAAAGTTTGAGAACCATTGTTTTTGTAGAAAAGGATCTTCTACTTTTTGTCAAGAGCACATCATTCTCCAACAAGTGAAACTCAACAATGGTAAGGCATTCTTATCAGCTTTCTTCAAGTCCTGGACTTCTGACATAGATTGAGACACATTCAAATACTATTGGTGCATCCAGGCTCAACTTGCTTTATTTCTGGAGAAAGGGTCCCCCATGTAGCTCCAGCAGAGGCTCAAAGCCTATGGCCACTCGGTGGATCATGTTGCTGGTGCAGAGTCTAACAGGGTCCTTGCTTCTCTTTGTTGTGTACATTGACCCACAATAGATCTTCCTTCTTCTTTTAGCTACAGGTGTAGGTTTGGTACTGAAGGATTTCTTTTTGGGTGGATGAGTAGAGAATGTCACAAGAGAGGAAGGGCTTTGTAGAGAGAGGAGAGAACATCTCAGGGAAAAGATTCATAGACATACAGGTGAGCACCACATGGGGAAGCCACCCCACTGGTCAGGGTTGTAAACACACTCCTCTTCCTTCACCGAGAGAAAAAAATCCACAAATGCAAACAAGGGTGTACAAGTTCTCCTGCATCTGTGGAGGCCTTCCTGTCCAAGGGCCATTTTGGCTTTGTTCTGCTACTAGGTTGATATACTCATGATGAGACCCTGAAATGGCCAGAGGAATTTACCAGATCTATTCTTAGCTACAGGACAATGCCAGTTTTTCTCCAGGGCTTGATCCAGTTCTACCAGGACTGTCTCAAGCAGCAGAGCTCCCACTACTTTCTTATGGAGACACTTCTAATGTCCTCAAAGTTGCAGCATTAAACAACTTGGCTTGAAATCAACCTAGGTGTTTCCTTCTCCTTTTGCTTCTTGAGTCAGAAGAATTGGTTTTTTGAATTTTGTGTACAGATCAGCAATGAACATGACTTCATTCTATTTTTCAACAGCAAAATGAAATTTTCTGGAATTGACACTTTAACTTGGTTGGCTCAAGGGTCTGAGGACTTTCTTCTTGGCTTACAGAGTCAAGAACCATATAGCTCCAGGGACTCCTATGTTTTATCTAGGTCTGAACTTTGCCTCCAAGTACAAAAATCTTCTGAGACAAATGACCATCTCATTCGTCAGGCTTTCTTGGGAACAAGTGCGGAATTCTCTTAGGAGTATATCACCAGACTTTATAAACTTGTTTACTTATGATTGATCATAGGTAAATTTTATTTAAAGCCTTTTGATTCAGTTAAACCAATTTTTATTTAAGAATAAGCAGGAAGTGGAGGGGGTAGAGGAAGATGGAGAAGGAAGGAGCATTGTATATTCAATAATAGTGCTTAGTTTATTACTTTTTTTCAGATTAAGTTTGCACTTGAATGAGGAAAGCATGATATTAATTTGTTTTATGTATGAACTGTTACTAATCAAAGTACATACCTGTCAAGTCATTACAAGGTGAAATGTTTCTAATTAAACATATTAACCATGAATTTGAGGAGGATATTTTTCACACTATACATAAGCACATAAGGACAGCCAGTGTCACAATTAAACAATGCACATTTGAATTGTTTTGCTTAAGCAAAAGGTAGTAGGTTTACATATCATGTATATTTTCCCTATGTTTATTTTTATAAAAACAGTATATGGACTGTTAATCTGTTTCATATTTCTAAATGTTAAATGAACTTTCTTCTAGGTCAACAAAAGTATATATAGTGATCAATTATGTATTTAAGCCAGACTTTTTCTTTCTTTTCTTTTCATTCTTGTCTTGAGACCAGAAAAGAAAGACAAGTTTACCCATTTTTCAAACCATTAAATAAATTTTTTCAACTTTATCTAAATTAAGTCAAAAGAAGAAAGTGTTTCTAAAGCTGTAGAAGAAGTTCTGATATTAAAATTATCATCACTTCAATAGGTGTTGATGGCTACATCTTTCAGTAATTCACTTGGGACAGTTTTTAAACTCAAGCATCCAACTCTGTTTGGAGTTATTTTCCCTTGGTGCTAAATCTTCTTAAACTTGGACACCACATGAGCTGTCAACATTCTTTCTAGTATAACTGTCTTTTATTCATAGCAGTTGGATATTAATACTAGAACTAAATATTTGAAAGATGTTCAAGAAAACACTCTGGAAATAAGATACAATAGGCATATATTCTCTGTAAACCTTGCTTTAAATGTCCAAATGACTGTACCATGCTCTATTCCAAATAAAATTTCCTTTGCCATGATGATGAATGCTAACTCTAATACATCCTGGGCAAAAACTGTCTTTGAACACATTTATAAAACAAAAGTTTTGTTTTTTATATTTAAAATTAATTTTGCCTGGGCTTCTCTAATTCTAGTACCTTGGGAGGCTGAAGTGGGCGGATTACTTGAGGCCTAGAGTTTGAGACCAGCCTGGGAAACATAGCAAGATCCTGTCTCTACAAAATTTTTTTAAAAATTAGCCTGTTGTGTTGGTGTGTATCTGTAGTCTCAGCTTCTAGGGATACTGAGGTGAGAGGATTGATTGACTCCAGGAATGGGAGCCTGCAATGAGCTGTGATCGTGCCTTTATATTCCAGTCTTAGGACTATATAAGTACCAGGTTTCAGCTCCAGACTGGCAATCCCCTCGGGTCTCCTCCCACTGTGGGAGCTTTTCTATTCTCTCAGTAAATCTTGCTTTCTCAACTTTCTGGGTGCCTGTGTCCCTCATTCTTCCTGGGCACGAGACAAGAACCCTGACCTGAAGAGCTGCAGAAGATCATCAGAGCCCCGGAAGAAGTATGCACCCCGAAGAGCCTGCTGCCTGGGAGAGCAGCAGACAGAAGGTAAAATTCAGAAGCTGAGACACTTCTAGGGGCTGCAACACTTTCAGGACTTGGCTTGCCAGCCCATTGGAGTCAACACTCCTGGGTCAAGGCTTGCCAGCCCACCGAATCAGCAACACTCTCAGGGCATGGCTTGCCAGTCCATCGCTGACCCTCTATGGGGCTTGACTGGCCAACCAATTGAGCTGACAGTCTTGAAGCCCAGGCTGACCTAAAAAATACATATCATTGCCAAAGCAAATATAATAATTGCCCAAAGTAGATGATAAAGCTGGAATAAATATTTCAGGAGGGTTAATATCAACACACCAAGTATATGTTTCTATAAAATGTAACTCTTATTTTTTTTGAGTTGGAGTCTCATTCTGTCTCCCAGGCTGGAGTAAAGTGGCACACTCATGGCCACCGCAGCCTTGACCTGCTGGGCTCAGATGATCCTTCCACCTCAATCTTCCAAGTAGCTGGAACCACAGGCATGTGCCACCATGCCCGGCTAATATTTTTGTTTTATTGTAGAGACGAGGTCTTGCCATGTTGCTCAGGCTGGCCTTGAACCCCTGAGCTCAGATACTCCTCTTGCCTCTGCCTCCTATTGTGTTGGGATTACAGGCATGAGCCACGGCATTCAGCTAAAATGTAACTCTTAATGAATACCTGCTTGAACTGTCTTAATTGACTTCATTTTAAATTATTATTTTTTCTTCTGGGACCTTCAAGTTTATAAATATATATTGGCCTGGGTCCTTTATTAAATATATTGAGGGAGAAATAGGACCAAAAGCCATGTTCTAGGTCAGGGTTTTTCCCAAGTCTGGTCCTCAAAGTGATAGTCTAAGAAAAGGCCTGATAGCCTTGGGGGGAGGGGGGTCTTTGTTCCAATGACCTGACTTGGCCTTTGCAGTAAGAAAGTTGTGATGGATGATATGTAAAAAAATGGGTATGACTGTGCCAGTAAAACTTGCTTTACAAAAATAGAATAGTAACATGCAGCTTATAACAACTCTAACAAATGCTGGTCAGTCAGTTGGAGCTGTGACTTTCAGTAGCTAGTCTGCGTATAATGCATGGATGTTTTGAGTTATAGACCTGCTGACTGTGGCTGCTTAGAGGCTTCTTTCCCCTTATTTCTAGATTTTTAGCTCAACAACTCAACTTTCTGAAGGAGTGATGTTTCTATAGATCAAGGGTCAATGAACTATGCCAGTGGGCCAAATCTGCCCCCGCCCCCAACCTCTCACCTCCCCACACCCTCAGCCTATTTTTGTTTATGAATTTTTATAGCTGCCTTTGGGATACATGGGAAAGTTTGGTGATCACTACAAAGACCTATGGCCCACAAAGCCTAAAATATTTACTATCTGGAAAACATTTGTCAATTATAATTAATTAGATTTCTAAAGCCAAAATACAACAAGGTGGTCAGTTGTATATCACAGATTCTCAAATATTTGTTGTGATGTTCACAGACAAACCTGAGAAATGCGAACATAAAATTACTAATTATTACACCTCCACCGAGAACTCTCATGACATACCCTGCATTTCTTGAAGCTACATTTCTCAGCTGTACTAGCCCTACAAGTAAATGGCAGTTGGTGAGGCTCCACCATCCTCAGAACTGAGGAAAGCAGAAAAGGAGAAGAAAGCAAGGGCAACTGGGGGGAGGAAGAGGTTATTTTGTCCCTGACCTTGCACACATTTTATGACAGAAATGAGGCTTTTACAAGTTTAAACTTTTTATTTCGAGTTTTAGAATGTAGACATTTGCAACGCGATGACCATCTCTCTGCCTACACTGATTAGGAAGGGTTCAGAGGAGGGGTAAACCACTAGGAGCCACACCAGGGTCAGTAGGTCACTCAGCCATTTATATCTGCTGTTACTTTCCCCTTACTTTTTTCAGTCTTTGCTGGATGCAGACTCAGTGTTCTACCAAATATCCCTCCCACCGCCCATGTAAGCTTTGTGGAGTCAGCACAGACAGAAACGTTTAGAGATGCCAACACTAGTGTATCCTTCTAGGAGAAACAGATGGGATACTGAATTTGCTATATCACGACTAGCCACTGGGCTCACTTTTAGGGTTCTTCTGCCATTCTTTTCTGTGACATTAATTATATTCTTAATATGAACCTTTTAAATAAAAATGCCAGCAGATTAGTCCAAAAAGGGAGTCTTGCTACTTTGAAATTATGCTGTGTCACTGAGGAGCAGGAGGGAATCTACAGAGATTGGCATGGCATCCCACACCTTGGGCACCTTAACTGAGCACTCTAAGAAAAGCTTTAACGAGAATAGTGACAGCTCCTGAGATAAAATTCGTTGGGCTTGCAGAGGCTGCTTTGACTCATTAACACAAGAAGTATTCGTTGTGTCCTTGCAGTTGTCCTAGGCCCTAGGTTCACTGGGGTTCTCTGCGGTTCCCAGTAATGAATAGGATAGGCGTACCATGTAGGGACTTTCAGTATGGCCACTGCAGTTTTGTGACCTCAGTCTATGGTACTGTGGGGAATTTTTCTTCACCCAGAAATTCTGGTGTCACCCAGCTACTCAGCCAGCTCTGACAGCCTCTCCTTTTGTTACTCACATGTAATAAAAATGTGGGTAAGGAGGTAGCCCAAATATCTTAATATCGTTCCTGCCCATCAGCACAGAGGCTGTCTTGGCCTGTATGGGCCCCAGGGACCATATCAGGGTGGGGGTATTCCCTTGAGGGAGGTGCAGCTGGCTTACTGCTTCATCACTAGAGTTATTAGCAAGAGCTCCTAAGAAAGGGCAGAGGATAACGATTTATAATCATAAAATGCTGAGAAGAGTCCCTGCCAGCAGTCCCAGCCCCAGACATGCTTTTTGAGGACCTAAGAACCATGAGAACGGTAGCCCTTTTGGCAAGGCTGTGCAGCCCCAGTGAGGTCAGCAAAGTCTGCTTTGTGAGTGGCCTTGTCCCAGGCAAGGGGGCAGCCACTGCAGGGCCCCAACAGAGTGGCAATGGACTGGAAGTGCAGGGCCCTGTCACATCAGAGGCCTCCATTCCCAGCCAGGGCCCCTATTTTGCTTTCTGTTCATGAGTAAAATTTCACCCTGGAGAAACTGTTGTCTAATGAGATGACTGACGAGTTTGTGGGATATGAAGAGAGATCATTATTTTGAAGAAGAAAAGGGCTGGGCAGGGGGTAGAGATGGCTGGGAGGCAACCCATACCACTCCCTTTCTGTAGCTCTCTCTCTCCAAATCTCACTCTCTCTCTCTAAATGTCTCTTTCTCTCTGTATCTCTCTCTGGACACCTCTCTCTTTCTCTGTCTCTTGCCCTCTTTCTCTGTCTCTATCTGTCTCTTCCTCTCTCTTCTTCTCTGCTCTCTCTTGCTCTATCTCTATCTCTGTTTCCATCTTTGTCTCTCTCACTCTGTATTTTTCTATCTGTCTCTACATTTTTCTGTCTATCTCTCTTTCTCCTTCTCTCTTTCTGTTTCTCTCACTCTGACTGGCTCTTTCAGTCTCTGTCTCTGCATCTTGTTATCTGTCTCTCTTCTTCTCTCCGTGTCTGTCTGTCTCTGGGTAGGGGAGGATTGTGGAATGAACACTTGCTGTTTCTTCTCCCTGCTCCCTTGGCTGAGGATGAGGAGAATTATCTTAACACACTTACATACCTGTTTTCTTCTGCATTCAGGGAGAGGTAACCAGCTCCTCTCCTAGTCTGTGGATCCTGTTGTATTTGGCTACTGCCTCCAGGGTATCTGGTGACTTATTTCTAGATGTGGCAGGTTAGAGGGGAACCATTTCTCACTTATCTGCAGGGATTCATGCTTCCTCCTCTGATGTCCTCAGTTGGCCTCCAAAGCAAAGGGACTCTTGGCAGAAAAGATAAGGCTTTGCACCTAGCAGCTGCTTACAGAGGACCTGCTGCTGCCTGAAGTCCCGGGTTTGCTGCCTCAAAGGCAATTGCACTGCTCATTGGTAGGCTTGGTCATGTTCCCGGGGGGACCTGGATCTACGCTGGACCATTTCCGGAATGCAGCGAGCACAGGAGAAGCGGCGCAAAACAACAAAAAAAAATTAGCTGTTCTCGCAGTGCTTTAATGGTGGGGCAAGCTTGTTGGGGCTGTAGCCCAATATGTAAGAATAATTGCACTTTGAACTTGTGCCACACAATTTCCACATCAGCCTTCTCATTAACTCTTCCCAACCCTAGTGGTAGCAAGAAATGTTAGGATGCTCCAACTGTGGCTTCCTGGGGAGGAGACTGGAATGCCAAAGTCCTGAAATCACTTCTGTGTTGGCACAGAGGCCTCACCTAGGTCTGAAGAAGTCACCTGACCCTGATTTCAGGAGGAAAACCCTCCCTTTCTTCTGGGAGTCACCCTCAAAAGCAAAATGGCTCTGAGGGGACCTCACTTCAAGGACTGGAGTGCAGTGTCAGGAAGCAGGAGTTTTGTTGTGGTGCCTCTAAAGTTTCCTTTGGGAACTTGGAACAAAAGCAAACAAACATGAAAGACCCCACATGTCACCCAACCCAATGGACCCTTGGTGTTACCTCCTTCTGGAGACCAGAAATGCAGCCAAGCACTACTATCTGTCGTCTGGGGATACATGCATGGAAACTCGCAATGTTTTCCTTCCTTGTTTTTACAAATTGGCAATTTGACTGTAATGTTCCTCAGATAGTTCCTGGAAGCCCTCTGGTAAGACTGCCCACTTTACAGTCACTTTGGCCACTGGGAACTGTGTACTGGAAGGTCATTACAAGCCGTAAGTAACCTGGGAGTTGGTTTTCCTTGCAGGTGTGTTCCTTAAGATAGTTGTAATGTGGAAAGACACCCTTTTCACTGTGGGCCACACTCACTCTACTACATCCAGTTGTTTAAACAATCCCTTAATTTCTTTCAGGAGAACCACCTGCCTGGCTTCTCCTGTCATTCTATGTCAGAAGGTAGTGTGACGGTGATGTTGGTCACATCAAATAACCAAACAAAACAAAAATGGCAGAAATTCAACACGTTTCTTTGGTCAGGAAATTTGTGTGCTCGTAGTTCATCGTTTGCTACGTGTGGGGTTTTAACTCTAATAGTTAAAGTTCCCACAGATTGAAAAATATTTATACTCCCCTGTGTTTAAATTAGCTTCCAGTAGGAGGAATGCATACTGTTTAATATGGTGTGAAATGTAATGAAGAATATAGGTTCTTTGAGCAAAAAAAATAAATAAATAACCTTAGAGAGCATCTAGTTTGATAATCTCCAACATTTATTTAGTCAGTAGACCTATAATGCATCCATCTAACAGAAGACAGTAAGCTGACTTAGGCATGGCCCACCTCACAGAATTGCTGTCCACTTTGGTCAGGATAGACAGGATGCCCTGGCTTGAAACTGAGACTTAAAAGTGAGCATGAGACATCATCAGGGGGCATGTAGGATGAAAATGTAAGATGGTCTACTTGTGTTTATCTCATCTTTCAAGAAAACATTTCGTGCCTCTTTATAGCTTATACAATATGTCGATATAGAACAGAGACCTATACAGTCATGTGTCCCTTAATGACAGGAACAGGTTCTGAGAAATGTGTCCTTGGTGATTTTGTCATTGTGCAAACTCATAGAGTGACTTACACAAACCTAGATGACTTGGCCTACTGCACACCTGGGCGATATGGTGTAGCCTACTGTTTGTAGGCTGCAAACCTGCACAGCGTGGGACTGTACTGAATGAATACTGTAAGCAATTCTAACACAATAAGTATCTGTACATCCAAACATGAAAAAGGGACAGTAAAAATACAGTATAAAAGATAAAAATGGCACACCTGTCTAGGGCCCTTACCATGAATGGAGCTTGTAGGACTGAAAGTTGCTCTGGGAGAGTTAGTGAGTGAGTGGCAAGTGAATGTGAAGACCTAGACATTACTGTTTATCACTGTACACTTTACAATCACTACACACTTAGGTTATAATAAATTTATTTTTAAATTTTCTTTCTTCAGTAATAAATTAATCTCAGATTGCTGTAACTTTTTTACTTTATACATTTTTTAATTTTTTAGAGCTTTCCGACTTTTGTAATAACTCTTAACTTAAAGCACAAATATTGTACAGCTGTACAAAAATATTTTCTTTCTCTATGTCCTTAATCTATATGATGCTTTCTATTTTATTTTATTTTATTTTTTTTGAGTTGGAGTCTCACTCTGTCGCCCAGACTGGAGTGCAGTGGCCGCTTCCGGCCACCGCAGCCTCAACCTGCTGGGCTCCGGCGATCCTTCCGCCTCAGCCTTCCAAGTAGCCGGAATTATAGGCATGCGCTACCACGCCTGGCTGATTTTTTTATTTATTGTAGAGATGTGGTCTCGCTGCTCAGGCGGGTCTCGAACCCGCGGGCTCAGGCAATCCACTCACCTCAGTCTCCCAAGGCGCGGGATTACAGGCTGAGCACCGAGCCCGGCTGATGCTTTCTATTTTAAAAATTATATATATATGTAACTTTTTAATCTTTTTTGATAAAAACAGAGACATACACACATTAGCCTAGACCTACACAAGGTCATCTTCATTAATATCACTGTATTCCACCTCCATATCTTGTCCCATTGGAAGATCTTCAGAGGCAAAAACATGCATAGAGCTATCATCTCCTATAGTAACAAAGCCTTCTGGAATACCTGAAGGATCTGCCTGGGGTTGTTTCACATATAACTGTATTTTTTAAGTAGAAGGAGTACACTAAAAGAATGATAAAAAGTATAGTATAGTAAATACATAAACCAGTCATATAGTTGTTTATTATCATTATCAAGTATTATGTACTGTACATAATTGCAGGTGCTAGATGTTTATACAATGGTCAGTGCAGTAGGCTTGTTTACAACAGCATCACCACAAACATGGAAGTAATGCATTGCACTATAGAATTAGGATGGCTATGATGTCTCTAGGTGATAGGAATTTTCAACTCCATTATAATCTTGTGGGCCCACCTTTGTATCTGCAGTCCCTCCTTGACTAATACACCATTATGCAGTGAATGACTGCATATAATTTATAAATAAATAAGTATCCATCTACTGGGTATAGATTCTTAAAATTTTTGTTGGAGAGGTATACAATTTAGGAAGTATAAAGACGACTGTGTCAATGGCTATCACTTGGAAAACACTGGTCTAATGCATCTCTGGTCTAAGTAATCCATCCTTTTGTCACTATGAGCAAAGTATGAGATGAAGCACTTTCTTGAGTGCAGATGGTCAGCTACTGTCAGGAACCAAGCAGGGGCCCAGGCTTCCAACTTGCACACAAGGGACCTCAGCATCATGCCTGCTGCCTCCCAGGCTCCAAAGCTCTGCAAAGACGATGATTGATATATCAGAGTCTTTGATCAGCACAATCCCCACCAGAATAACCTTCATTCACCAGCTGGGGTGAGTGAAGTCAGAGAACACACTTTTGTACTACTTGAATGATGTTAAATGCATTAAAATCTATATTGTGGCCCAGCATATGTCCTATATTGGTAAATGCTTTGTACTACTTTTTTTTAAAAGTGTATATTCTGCTGTTGTTGGTTGGAATGTTCTGTTAATATTGATTAGGTCAAGTTGGTTGATAGCATTATTCAAGTCTTTTTTATTTTTGATGATTTTCTATTTATTTGTTTTGCTTATTAAGAGGATACTTTTGGGATTTCCAACTATACTTGTAAGCCTATCTATTTTTCATTGCCATTCCATCCATTTTTGGCTCTATGTATTTTAAAACTCTATTATTAAGGGAATATACCATTAGGATTGTTGTGTCTTCCTGATGGATTAGCTTCTTTATCTTTACAAACTCATCTTAAATGTACCTGAGAATATTCTAGCCTTTAAAATCTACTTTTCTATTGTTAAAATAGTAACTCCAGGATTTTTTTTAATGTGATAAATCTTTTTTGATCTTTTCACTTGTAACCCATTTGTGTCTTTATATTTAAAGTATGGTTCTTGTAGGTTATACATAGTTTGTCTTGTTCTTTTATCTAATCTGACAATATCTGACTTTTAACAACATTATTTAGATGACTTACATGTAATTAATTTGGTTAGATTGAGGTCTATCATTTTGCTATTTGTTTTCTTACTAATCTTTGTTCATTTTTTCTGTCTTTTTAAAATTAGTATTTATGATTCTATTTTTATCTTTGCTTTTATTATCTCTAACTCTTTGTTTTGTTATGTTAGTGGTTGCTTTAGAATTCATAGCATATAATCGCTTCTCGGCCTTTTGGCTAAGATCAAGTGTAGAATTCATAGCATACATCTTAACTTATAATTTACCTTCAAGTGATATTATATCACTTCATGTATAATAGAAAATCTAACAACAATTTACTTCCATTTCTCCCCATCTGACCTTTATTATCATTGGCATATATTTTGCTTATACATATATTATGAACATACAATACATTGGCATTATTTTTAAGTGGTCAGCTATCTTTTATAAAAACTTAAATACTAAAAAATCTTATATATTTACCTATGTAGTTACAATCTCCAGTATTCTGTATTTCTTTCGGTAGATCCATATTTTGATCTGTACCATTTTCTTTCTGTGTGAAGGGCTTTGGCTAATATTTCTTCTTGTAATGTAGACTTTCAGCTTCTGTATATCTGAAAACGTTTTTATTTCATCTTGACTTCCAAAAAAGATTTCTTTTACTGAGTATAGAATTCTTCATTGACAGCTAACCATTTTCTTTCAGTACTTTAAAATATTCCTTTCAAGTATTGTCTTCTCACTTGTGTTTTTTTCAATGAGAATTCCAATATTTTTCTTGGTGTCTCTGTTGCATGCAATGTGTCCTTTTCCCTGGCTACTTTTAAGATACCCTTTTTGGCACTGGTTTGAACATTTTGATTATAATGTGCCTTGGTGTGGTTTTCTTGATGTTTCTTGTGACTAGTATTCATTGAATTTCTTAGATCTGTGGATTTATAGCTTTCACCACATGTGGAACATTTTGACTGTTGTTTCCTCAAATATTTCACTGTACAGTGACTCCAAGTATATATATAAGTATGTATATGCACACATTATAAACATTTTAAGAAAGGAAAAACTGTATTAAATTTGTAATACTCAATATATACCAATAACAAAAGATGAATACAAGTCACGTTTGACTTCTGCAATTACACATTGCTACTGTCATTCAAGTCAACTTTGAAAAATAATACAAGCCAGGTTCGGTGGCTCAGCCTGTAATTCCGCGCCTTTGGGAGGCTGAGATGAGTGGATTGCCTGAGCCCACGGGTTCGAGACCCGCCTGGGCAGCAAGACCTCATCTCTACAATAAATCAAAAAAATCAGCCGGATGTGGTAGCGCACGCCTGTAATTCCAGCTACTTGGAAGGCTGAGGTGGAAGGATCACCGGAGCCCAGCAGGTCGAGGCTGCGGTGGCCGGGAGCGGCCACTGCACTCCAGTCTGGGTGGCAGAGTGAGACTCCAACTCAAAAAAAAAAAAAAAAAAAAAAAAGAAAGAAAGAAAAATAATACATAGAAAATATTGTTTAAAATGTGTATACATCTTTTTGGCACCTCCAGAATATATATATCTCCTCTTGACATGGTCCCAAAACTCAGAGATGGTCTTTTAATTTTTTTGTATTTTCTTTTCTTTCTGCAAATCATTTTGGACAGTTTATATTGCTATGTCTTCAAGTAACTGTTTATCTTGCCATGTTTAATGTGCCATTACTACTTTATAGTTTGTAAAACTGTATTTTAGTTTTTATCTCTAGAAGTTCAATTTGGCTTTTAAAAATATCCTTCATTTCTCTACTTGATTTCTGAAGAGATGTAATACAATTATAATAGCTGTTTTAATGTCTTTATTAATTCCAATATGTGTCCATTCTGGGCTGGTTTCAATTAATTGGCTATTCCTTTATTAATGGAAAAATGTATGATTTCCTAATTTTGCATTGAAAATTTTACTTTGATGATTCTAAAATTTTTGCATTCCTATGATAGTTTTGATCTAGGATGTAAGGAAATTACTTGAAAACAGTTTGATTTTTTTTCATGATTTTTTTAGGTGGCTCTATAGCAGTGATCCTTCTAGGGCTAATTAATTCCCATTACTGAGGCAAGACCTTTTTTTATTATTCTAACAAATATTTCATGAATTATGGGTTTTTTTCAATCTGACTGGTAGGAAGAGGCACCCTTTTTAGCCCTGTGTGAGTTCCGTGGACCATTCCTTAGTATTTTCAGAAAGTTTTTTCTCAGGCTCACTTAGTTTCCTCACACACATGTACTTATCAGTATTCTGCTGAATGCTCAACAAAGACCCTCTGAGATCTCTGTGGTTCTGTTATTGTAGCTCTCTTCTATTCAATACTCCATCCTAAAAGCTCTAGCAACTTTGGTCTTTCTGCACATTAAGATCTGTCTCCATAACTCAGAAAATATTCTGGGCTCTGCCTGGATTCCCCATCCCTGTGCTGTGGCCTGGAAGTTCTCTCAAGGCTAAAAGTTGAGGCAATTATAAGGCATATCTCATCTGTTTCTCATCTCTCAGAGAATCTTTTATTTTTTATTTGAAAGACGTGGGAGCGTGATCTTTTACTATCCAACCTTCAGTATCTTGAGAACCATTGTAATAATATGCCTTTGTCTCTCTGCTCCCCCCCCACCCTCCTTCTCTCTATCCTCCTTCCTTGTAAGATTATACTAGAAAGCTATTATTTTCCAGCCCAGCCTGGTTCTTTCCTCTGCAGCATTTCTCCCCATTGTGGAAGTCCCTTTGTTATGGCAACTCTCAATGTTCCTGACTGTCATATTCTGAGTTCAGAGGGGAGACTCTACTCAAATATCCTAATGGCTCCTCTTACCACCTCACCTGTTGGGACACTTGACTTCTTTTCCTTAGACCTTCATAAGTGATTGCTTGTCTGTACCATATATTTATTGTAGCCATTCCCTTGAGTATCAAGTTGTGCCTGTAAGACTGAACTATCATTCCGTTTGGCAATGGAGGGTGGTCAGGACTTTACATGGCAAATTTACTTTGTGGTCTTGGTCTTCCCCTTTGTGGTCAATCCAAGAGGAGTCCAGACCAAAGTATGGCACAGTACACACAGGTAAAATGAAGGGAAAAACTGTAGCTGACCTGAAGATGGCAAAGTAGTGGTTCTTAATTTTAGAATTTCTTAATCTCTTGGAGAATCAAATGATGGCTGAGGACTTTCTCCTTTAAAGAAGTATATATACACAATGCTTGGTATATAATTTTTGTTGCAGAAGGAGTTATTGTAGACCTTCAGAAGTAGATCACAGAAAAAGCTTTATTGGATAATGCTTGCACTGGGTTGCATGGCAGGAAGTACTTCCCAGCATGAGACAGTCCAGAGGTGCTACCATCCAGAAGGGGACAAGGGCATGAGAATGTCCCAGGGAAAGGTGGAAAGGGCGATGTGAGAGGGGCTCATGTGTCTATGGAAATGTGCTTTGTTGCTCAGCAGCATGACAAGGAGTCTCTTGGTCAGAGCTAAAGGGAGCAGCAGCTTGGAGCCTTGTGACTGCAAGGCCCTGTCTTTTAGAGGGGTAACAGCTCTCAGGTGAGGGCTCATGGGATACGCAAAGCAGGCAGACTCTAAATGGCCAAAAATCTGCTTGTTTGGGCTATTTAAAAAATAACTATGTGTTTAACACTGAGTTTGGTGCCAACAGGCTTTCTGTCTAACAGGTCTCTGCCTGCAATGAAGAAATAAATAGCCCAGGGCTATGGCTTGTGTATAGAACACATTGCTAGTTGGTGAGTTATATGAATTTTTCAAGGAATAAAAACAATTCCTTGTAAATGATAAGAAACTCTAATCTTAGGAAAACTCATATTCATGGATCACAGTTTGCTTAATTCTTAAACTGTAGTACCTAGATTGACTATAATCTACTTCAAAAATTAAGTCAATCTTTATCAGTCCCGTGAATATTTTGGTTTTTTTTTTTTTGGTGTTGTTGTTGTTTTTTTTGAGTTGGAGTCTCACTCTGTCGCCCAGACTGGAGTGCAGTGGCCG
>NW_007187057.1:82087-98534 GCF_000164805.1 Carlito syrichta
GCAATCCACTCACCTCAGCCTCCCAAAGGCGCAGGATTACAGGCTGAGCCACCGAGCCTGGCTAATATTTTTGTTCCTATTGGAAACCTTGCAATTTAGAGTCAGCTGGAGTTGGGGTAGAAAAATCGGAAACTGAGTTAGAAACTGGAAATAAGGCCCTCCCACAGCCTTCATGATAAACCAGCCCAAATGGAAGCATCAGCTGTAAGTGTTTCTCAAACATGAGGCTGATGAAAGCAACTGGGTCCAGGAAAGAACATTCTGTGTCTTTAAGAGATGGAATTCATTCTTTCAACAAATATTTATTGTACATGGTGGGGAACAAAATAGATATAGGCCCTGCCCTTGTGATGTTCTAGGGGTACAAGACTCGCATTTGGCATGCAATCCCAGGTGGTGCTGTGTACTAAGGTTGGAAATTCAGGGCATGATGGGATCACCTGGAAGAGGAGATGACTTAGAGACAAGGGAAGGTGGATATTTAAGGAGTAGAAGAGAAGTGGCCATGTTTTTAGGCCATCATTCTAGCGATGGTGTAAAAGGATCCAGCTTTACAGCATGATGGAATTCATAGTGCAATAGAAGTGTAATGGCTAATTAGCTGTTTAATGCTTTGAAAATTCTCTCTCCTGATTTCAAATGCCTCCTTTCAAAATTGAGTTATTTCTGACTCCTTCAAATAATAAGACTAGTTTTTTCAAATCTGGGGATGTATTGAGTCCATGATCATAGATCTTGAAGAAGTCATTTTATCCTTCACTTTCTCCTTTGCTGGGTATTTCCAAAGCCTCATAGAGCTGAAAACAAATGCCACACTTCACTAATAGGGCTAAAGTTTATGCATCATTCTGCAAAGGATTGCTTACAATGAATTACAAATTATATAATCTTGAATTTCTGAGTACACAGAGAATGAATGATACTAGGGTTTAAAATAGACCATTTGGGGTGCATTAGAATAGAAGATGCTGCAATTGGATAATGTTACTCTGAAGAATTTTTACAATTCACTTGATTATACACTGCAGTAAGCTATTTTAAAAGAAATTCCATTCGCCATATATGAAACATGTCATGTTCTTTAAGATAATTCCACAATGCCACATTGCACTGCAGACAGAGTTTGGCATGTAGCTCAACCAGGTTGTGAGTTGCTTTGTATTTATCAAGCAGAAGTGCATTTGGATCCCCTGCTCATATATGTACTTGTCAACATCTCCATGGACCCTATTCATTCTCCCATCTCAAGGCACATTTGTGCCCTGTTAAAGTGGTGACCTTGTCTTTTTAAAGTGTATGCATATGGCTTAAAACACATTAATCACTTTTCAAAACCCTTTAAGCATTTGTGTGGTAATTTCAATTAACTAGATTTCAAAGTGGGAGGGCTTGCTGCCAACAGACAGACCAACCCAGGGGTGGAATTCTGGCATTTTTAATTGAATACTGAATGCCATTAAGGGAAAGTATTTCAAACAAGAAAGCAGAGTTCAATCATGCCAAGTTGCGAAAGTTTTTTTTTTTTTAATATTCTGTTTTTATAGTAATTTAAGATTTTGTGCCAAGCCATAAATGCCGCTAATTTTAGCTCAGATCATTAATCTCAAGCACTGTATGCATCTTTGTCTATTCAGTTCCTTACCTCTACATTTTGGAAAAGCCCAGGGAGAAGTGGCAGGTCCTCTAATTATCTGACTTTGTGCTTGTTCACCAACAGCTCTTCTGACCATTCACAGTTAATTCGAGGCAGCACAACCAGGCGCCTGTCAACTCTAATAGATTCATCACTATTAATAAGTTAGGTGCCTAATTTACTACGAGTTGGCACTAGCAGTGACGCTGAGAAAAGATCACATGTCTCAGCTGACGTGCTGATTCTTCCCTGCTGAAATGGCCCTTTCTGCCAAAGTCAATGAGAAGAACTGACAGTGCTGGATGACTAACCCTCCCTCTCGTGCGGAGCCCTTGGCAGCTTGCACCTTTTTGCAGAACACAGCACGTTTTAAAAATTCCTCCAAATAATTATGCTAACAATAATAGAGATACTTTTTGAGTGGGGGAAGACTGGTTTTCATATTTTCTGTGTGGAGTCTACAAAAGTAGAATTGATGTTGGCAGCAGGGACTCGGGATCACTTGTCAGTTTAGATTGATTCTCAAGAGTCTGCGCCACACTTCACTGCCTGTGTTGTTGGCCAAACAAATGTGTATCATTGGCCTAAGTTGAAAGGCTAATTTCTGGTCTGCTGGAAAGAATCGGGCAACTGAAAAAGCTCTTCAGCAAGCCTCTCACCCTTCTTGTTATGGAGAAATGTCTGGAAAGCTGCATACTGGTTTTTGTTTGCTCAGTAGCTAGACATGCCTCTTCAAAGTAATGATGTCCAAAGAACTTACGAGATTTTGCAATTTCTACATGACCTAGGCATGCCCTGGACATTGATGCTGAGTCAGAAGGCATGTACTCCTGGCTGAGTGAGACACAAGATCATCGCTGGCCCCGAAGAAAAAAGCAGTTGGAGGCATAGAACTCCTTTTGTTTCCTCAGGGACATGAAGACATAGGCCACAAAAATTAAATGACCCAGCTTCAATTAAGGTCTTCCTTTTGGAAGGTGGAAGTCACTGAAGTCTCAGAGCTATTCTACTAATTATCTTGTGGGATACACTGAAAGCTAAAGAAAATGAAAAAGATATGAGTTTTTTAAAAAAAAAACCATGTTGAATTTTTGCTTTCCTTGCTTATAAATCAACAATATTTCAAATTCAAATGTTTGTTTTAGAGTTAAAAAATACTTTAAAAATTTGTATACCACCTAAAGTGATTCACAGATTCAATGCAATTCTTATAAAAATATGAGTGACATTCTTTACAGAAATATAAAAAACAGTCCTAAAGTTTGTATGGAACCATGAAAACCCCTTAATAGTCAAAGCAATCTTGCACAAAAAGAACAAAGCTGGAGGCAGCACACTAACTGACTTCAAAATACACTACAAAAGTATAGTAACAAAAACAGCATGGTACTGGCATAAAAACAGACACATAGACCAATGGAACAGAATATAGAACACAGAAATAAATTCACATATCTACAGCCAATTGATTTTTGATGAAGTCACCAAGTACATACATTGGGGAAAGGGTAGTCTCCTCTATAAATGGTGCTAGAAAAACTGGATATTCATAAGCAGAAGAATAAACCTAGATCTCTATCTCTCATCATTTAAATAAATCAACTCAAAATGGGTTAAAGACTTAAATCAAGACCCAAAACTGTGAAACTACTAGGAGAAAAGATATTAGCAACACTTCAAGATATTAATCTGGACAAAGATTTTGTGGTTAAGACCTCAAAAACACAGACAACAGAAGTAAAAATAGACACATGAGATTATAGCAAACTGAAAACCCTTCTGCACAGCAAGAGAAACAACCAACAGATTGAAGAGACACCCAAAAAATGGGAGAAAATATTTTCAAGCTATTCATCTGACAAGGGATTAATATTCAGAATATATAAGGAACTCAAAAAGTTCAACGTCAAAAAACAATGTGATTTTAAAATGGGCTAAGGATCTGAATAAATATTTCTCAAAAGATGATATACAAATGGCAAGCAAGTACATAAAATATGTTCAACATCACTAATCATCAAGGACATAAAAATAAAAACCATGATGGGGATATTTCTCCCAGCTAGGATGGCTATTATCAAAAGGCCAAAAAGAAAAAAATGCCGGATGAGTTTACAGAGAAAAGGGAAAGCATTATGGAAAACAGTATTTCAAAAAAGTAAAAGCTGGAACCACCATATGATTTAGCAATACCACTGCTGGGTTTATATACAATGGAAAAGAAAACAGCACATTCAATAGATAACTGCACTCCCATGTCAACTGAGGCAATATTCACAATAGCCAAGCTACCAAGCTATTGAATCAACCTAAATGTCCATCAATAGATGCATGCATAAATTAAAACGTGATATATATACACAGCGGAATACTATTCAGCCATAAAAAGAATGAAACCCTGTCATTTCTGGAAACATGTATGGGCCTGGAGGATAGTATGTTAAGTAAAATAACAGGCATGGAAAGACAAATACTGCAAGTTTTCACTCATATGCGGAAGCTAAAAATATTAGAAGGATAGAGTAGATTATTAATTGCTAGAGGCTGGGAAGAGAGTTGAGAAGTATAGGGAGAAGTTAGCTAATAGATACAAAATTACAGTTAGATAGAAGGAATAAGTTCCAGTTTTCTACAACACTGTAGGGTGACTACAGTAAACAATAATTTATTGTATTTTTTCAAACAGCTGGAAGACAAGATTTTGAATGTTACCAACACAAAGAAATGATAAAGTTTTGAGAAAAGGATATGACAGTTACCATGACTAGTCATTATACATTATACATGTATTGAAATATCACACTGTGCTCCATAAATACATACAACTATATGTCAATTAAAACATATATTGAAATTTTTTATATGTTTGAATAAGTTAGGTAAGGCAATGCCCTAAAAAGTATTTTGATCATATTCAAGAACAAAAGAGGAGTGAAGATGTGAGAGAAAGATGCTTTCATGATAATCTCAAGGGAAATTAGAAGTAATAAAACATTGAAACAGTCACAGAAAAACAAGAAACATAAGTATTTGAATATAGACATTCTATACATTATCACACTAAAGTCCTTGCACTAGTTTGAGCTTCTTGAATACGTAATTTTCTATCTTTCACCAAATTTGGAAAATTTTTGGCCATTACTTTTCAAACACTCCATGCCATTCCCTTACTCTCCTTTCCTTCTAGAACTCTAATTACACTAATTGCATCTATTTAAAAGGTTTTGAGGCCAGGCTCGGTGGCTCAGCCTGTAATCCCAGTGCTTTGGGAGGCCAAGGTGAGTGGATTGCCTGAGCCCGCATGTTCAAGACCCTCCTGGGCAACTTGACAAGACCTCATCTCTACAATAAATCAAAAAATTAGCCGGGCCTGGTCGCGCGTGCCTGTAGTTCCAGCTACTTGAAAGGCTGAGGTGGGAGGATCGCCGGAGTCCAGCAGGTCGAGGCTGCAGTGGCCAGGAGCGGCCACTGCATACCAGTCTGGGTGACAGAATGAGACTCCAACTCAAACATAAAAATAAAATAAAAGAAAATAAAAGCTTTTGATTTTGTTACCGAGACTTTCTTCCATCTTTTTTCTCTTTAAATTGATTAATTTCCTAGTTGTTCATTCATTACAAGTACACTTTTCCTCATTTCTGAGAACAGAGTTTAAAATCCCTATCAGTTAATGACAACATCTAGGTCATTGCAGGTCAGTCTCCACTGAAACTCCTCTTGAGTTTCTTCAAGTGTGTAATTTTGAATCCTATTTTGAATGTTGTGAATGATTTGTTACAGAGCTTCCAGATTATTATGTTCCTCTGAAGAGTATTGAGTTTTTTATTTTTTACTTTAGCAGACAGTTAACTCAACTTGACTGAAACTCCAAACTATCTCTCCATTGTTGTTGTTCCTTCCTTCAGATGTTGACTCCCTTCACTTCTGCCTACTTCTCTTCAATGCCTCCAGATAGTCTTTTTTCTTTTTTTTTAGTATTTGGTCAGTGTTTATAGTTGTTATATGTAGAAAGTTTAGTCTTATAGGAGCTGTCATCCCACTATCAGAACCGGAAAGTCTTTGTTCTCTTTTGAACCATCACATTTTAGAGATATTCCTATCTCAGGATCTATTTCTAGACATTATGAATAATATCTTTTCTATGGTATGTTTTGACTGAGCTATTGAATTCTGTAACAGATCTAAATGTCATACTAGAATCCTTGATAAAAAGCAAAACTTCATAAATATACATGCTTTATCTACCCGTATTTTTTATCCGTTCAATAAACAAACATTTACTAAAGACTTTATATATTCCAGGCACTGTGCTGTGTGATGGGGTTGAAATAAAGAATAGGATGGCCCTGACTCTCCCTTATAAAGCTCCTATTTCAGTGATTTCTCAGTTTCTGTGTATAAGACAAGAGAGAAAAGTGGGAGCAAAGCTTGTTCATTCAAATTCTATTGGGATAAAATAAAAAAACCAAAATGACTTCAAAGTTATATTCTTCTCCTAGGGTCTGAAAAATACCAAAATAGAAGTGCAGATAGATGAGTCTTGTTTGGGACCCAGTATGGTGGAGATCCTGAGCTCCTTCTTTCTCCCCTCTATACCATAGTGATCCTATTTAGTGCAACATTGGACATATTCACCGTGAAGCTGTAAAGTTGTTGGTGTGTGAAATTTGTGTCTTGGGCTCCCACATGCATCCTTGTGGGGGATGCAACTGCTCAGGCATACTTGCAAAGTACCAGCCTCTTAAACTTAGGCAGGAGCTCCAGGGAAAAGCAGCAACTTTCCTGTCTCTGAGTTTCAAGAAGACGTTTTCTAGGTTTAGGGCATTACGGTAGCAGAGATAATTTAATTTGACCTACAGATCCAGGCTTGGGATGTCAGGAGATCTGAGTCCCCTCCTAAACCTGCTGATCATGGATAAATCACTCCCTCTCATGGAACTGGTTGCCTCCCCAAGAAGTGTGCAGGCTGGATGACTGATACTTCCAGCAAAACCAAATCTCAGGAAAAGATCAACAGGGTGCATTTATCCTGAGAAGGAAGAATCTGATTATGCAGGCAAGGGTATTTACAGCTTGGTGAAGGATAGGTCTTACTTGCTTCCCACCTCATACCCTGCCTTTACGTTTTAAGCCCAAGTGATGGATCTCTAACTGTAGAAGCAGTTGTATGTTTAAGGTTGAGGTAAGATTATTTTCAAGGCCAGGTATGTCCTAAAATATCAATTACACACATATGTGCACAGGCACTCCCCATCCCAGACATATACTATACCTCTCATAAGTCTAAATCTAAGTCCAAGGTCAACATTGAAAATAAACCTTCTTAAGTCAATAATTTTGTCCACTCTAAATTCTAAATGTAAGTCAAAGTACACATCCAGTGTGTAATTTTTCTGGCCTGGAGTCTGTAGCACCACATACACAGTGCTTGCTGTGAACATTTCCCAAGTTTATTTAGTGCTGAGTGTTGTGCCTTGCATGTCAGAGCTGGGAATAATCCTGTCTGTGGTCTCCAGTCCTCTGGGGCATTCTTAATGCTCTGTGACTAACATGCAGGACCTGTCATGTGAGCACCAGAATGGGCTGTTGAATCATGCCAATCTGAGAGGCCAACAACACATCAATTAACTAGGAACATTAACCAGGAACAGTGAGGGGGAGGGGGAAAAACGTGAGTGGGAGAGAGAGAGAGAGAGAGAGAAGGAAAGAGAGAAAGACAGAGGATGGGAGAAGGGAGAGAGAGAGAGGGAGAGAGGAGAAAGACAAAAAGAAAGGGGGAGGGAGAGAAGTAAAGAGAGAAAAGGAAAGACAGACAGAGAGATAGAGACACACATCAGTGGGAGAGAGAAGAAGAGTGGGGAGGGAAAGAGAAACCAAGTCCTGCAGACAGGGAAAGGACCCCTTGAGGCAGGGTCTGGCCTGGTAGCCTGGCTGAATCTGTCCAAGGGCCTACTCAGACATGCCACTGGGCTGGAGGCCATCACTTTAACATAGACTTCTTTCTGGGAAATAGTCCTACCAGAGAGGGCTTAAGTCCAGACCTGGGATGTACTTATTTGTCACCAAATACCCAAATCTGAGTTTGCCTAGAGTCCACTCTGTCCTTCCACAAAATCTACTCTGATGATCTTAGCAAGGTCATCTGCCTCCTTCAAGAAGTGACCTGAATCTCTAGGTCAAGCCACTCATTCTGACCCTGGGGGATCCCTGCCTCAGAGTTTCCTGAGTGCTGTGTGGGTGTGGGGTGTGCTCCTAAGGGCAGTGGCCATGGGCCTTACTTCTCTATCTGCCACAGAATCTGACAGGCTCTTTAGAACCTTCATGTCATTAGGTTGGTTCCTACAAATATTGTTCTTTGACTTACTATTTCAGTGAAAAGTTATTAGGTTTTTCTTTATCTAAATGACTAAATGTGAGCACCTAAGGCTAAACCAAAACTAATCTATTCGATCCTGATGTAATTTACCTCCTGCTGAAGAGATTCCTGCCCGGTATCTGTTTTTGTGGGACACTCAGCTGAAGGTTACCGAAGAGCAGAAAAGGACAGCCAGAGTGATTGCTGCTCTGATCCCCTTTGTCTCCTGGGGTTCCAAATCTGTTGCCAGTGAGGTGGAAGACTCCTCTTCAGTTTCTAATACAACCCCAAACCAGGAGGTCCTTCTAGAAACAATGGTGGTGGCAGCTCTGATTAAGCAATTAAGCCAATAAGATACCAGAAGAGCTGGGTTCAAACCTTTTTTCCAATGTCTTGTTAGGCTGAGATCCCTTAGAGAAAGGATTTCTAGGTGTGTCCACAGAAAAAGAAAATTAAACTCAGTGTCAGGAAATAGGCTGTAGGAAAACCTTGATTTCAGGGAAGAGGATGTGAAGCTTACAGTGCTGTGCCATTTGTTTCTGGGGTGGCTGCAGTGGCCTATCTTAGAGGAAATCCCTACTTCCACCTGCAACAACTGACTGAACAGGATATGTGGATCAAAGATGGCTGTTCACAGTTTGAATGTCAGCTGGGTGAGTGGCCTCCACAGGGGCTGATGGAGAAAAATGGTGCCATAGGCATGTGGCCTCAACAGTCCTATCTTTCTTTGGGGAAGTTGTAAATGACAATGGAGCAAAGAGGAGATGGCTCTCTGTTGCACAGATTGCACCCCCTTTTGTGGAGTTGACGTTTCTGCTGCATCCTGTGATCTTTTGCGTCCCCAGTACTGATTGACCCCAGTCTTTCTGTGAATTCCTGGGTGTGAACAACTGATCCTGAAGACATTGTGAGAAATACAGACATTAGAACACATCTTCATGTGAAGTTGGGAAGGAATTGTAGTTGCAATCTCTGACCTTTTGAAGTCAGGTATTTTAGCAAGGAACCATATTTTGAAATAAAAAATGAGAAAATGAAGAAGGAACCTGGGCCTCTTGGGCAGGTCTCTGAGCTGTCTATAAACTTTAGGAGCTGAACGGCAGACCTGAAACAACCCCTTCATGTCTTCGCCAGAGTCTGATCTCAAGGCCTACAAGGTGGCAAAGGGCCCAGGATTTCTGCAAGTCAAAATATCAGTTGTGTTAATATAGACATTTTATCTGTACCTTGTAGAATGTCAAGAAGTAATTTGAAAGGATTGCATTTCTCACCACATTCCCCCACCCCTGTGGTCTGTCACTGCTGAGCAACATTCTTAGATGTGAAAATGTCAAGTGATGACACTGTTTGTATTCCTGTCTGTCTGTCTGTCTCTCTGCGGGTAGTGTTCAACAATATACACTCTTTTATTTGAATGGAATGTCAAGATTCCTGAGCCAGACCAGGTTCACTTGGGAACACTCGCTTTCCAGATGTATTGACAAGAAGCTAAGAAGGAAAAGATGAGGCGTGTGCTTAGTGAATTCAGTGGGAATACTCGGGGCATGCAGGGTCAGGCTTCTGGGCCACAGATTACTGGGAAGGTGTTAGTGGCTTTCTCTTGAATTTTAGTTATCGTCTCCCCAGTGGTTGAACTGCATTTGGAATGAGTCCAAGGAATTGCTACAAAACTATTTTTAATTCTTACAAAAGAGAATGTATTGTATAAGAAACAATAGCAGTAATGATTATAACAATGACATCTGCTGCAAGAGTAATAAGACATCAGGTATAGTTTGTAGTCCTGTTTTGCCTCTGTTGTGTGACATTGAACAAGTTAGGTGGCTTCTCAAAGCCTACATTTCCTGCAGTACCTATTGGTGATCACGAATCATGGTGCTTAATTTCTTATTCACATATTTGGATTAATTGTGCATTTTTATTCTTGCTCTGCCTCTGTTTGATACAACCTGGGAAAAATTGGTTCAGTGAATGGGTTGTTATGGGTAAATTTCAAAATATATGTTACAAAAGGATGCATAAAAGTAGAATAAGATAAAAACAGCTCTGAAATTAGGATGAATAAAATATGGTTGCTAATCCTCATTTCATGTTAGGCCATAGCCGGGATTACCTCTGAATTTACAAAACTTGCAACTGTAATATCCCTTAAAAGTAAAAAAAAAAAAAAAAAATTGACAAATAAGAATATCCAGACAGGGATGCTAATCAGGGCTTTACTTTTTTGGAAATTCATCTCTTTGGCTTTGGTTTCATTTGCAGCCATAGCTGGAGCCCACATACCTGACCTATAGCAAACATGCAGTTTATGTCACATCTCTGTTTTATATAGGATGCGACAGTAAAGCCATGAAGTTGACTTGGGGAGGCCTCCATTCCTCTAATCTGGAGCAATATTCATTCATGGTTTTGAGAATATTTGTTGAAAGTTCTGGACCCCTTGCTACCAGAAAAATCACACATGGTCATGGAGGTAGTAGAAAGATATATAATCTTGGTCTCTGACTTTAATTTCCTTTCTCTTTATCTTTTTTTCCTGTCTCTCCCTCCTCCCTGTACCTCCCACCCATCACTATGCCCCATCAGCCTCCCTCCCAGCCTCTTCCTGGAATCATACACACTCACATATATCCATTCACCCTGCACTGGACAAATGTTAGGTTTTGTTGTTGCTATTGCTGTTGGTGCTGCTTTGCTGGCCAGTATAAGGACTAAATGTGTAGGAGGGAGAGAGTCCCTCAATGTATTAATCATGGTGGGATACAGGGTGCTGCATCCATCTTCAGTCTATTACTGGAGGGGCCAGTCCTGGGCTCGTCCTGACCCCAGTACCCTGGCTGTGGACCAGACTTGGTCTGCAGGGTGGCTCGTGTGGGATTCTGAAAACAGAGGAATGCACAAAGATGAGGAGACAACTGGAGATTGTGCATGAGATGGACCCAGGGGCTGATTCTGTGAAGGGGCCATGGCCTGTCCTTAGCCCTCTGGATGTTCCTGCTCCTGCTGAGTTCACAAGCCTGCTTCTTCGCCTTCCTGATGATTTCATAACTAACTGATAACCTTCCAGGAAAGCCTTTCTTTCTTTGTTGTTGTTAATATTATTATTTTTTACTTTTTAACCAAAGTCCATTCCCGTTATTTGTCACTGAGAATTTTGACTAGTATGCAGGGATTCAGGTGGTCTCCATTTTCCTTCATCCATAAAAATAATTCGGTTAAGAGTTGTTGTCTGTTGCAAGAAATGTATGTTCAGTATATGCAGGGCTCATAACTCTCTTGAGTTTAGAAATGCAGGCCTGATTTGCTGTAAGTCGGCCTCACAGTGGAACTGCTAAAGCCACAGAGATCTATGGCTACAAAGCCAAAGTTGGCTTCTTGTTTATGCGTGCAGTTTTGTACTTACTGTTGTGTTGTTCTCTGTCTAAAATACCCAGGTCAGCAAGCATGGTGGCTCACATTTGTAGTACAAGACCTTGGGAGGCCAAGGGGGTAGGATCACTGAGTCTAGGGGTTAAAGACAAGTCTGGACAACATGTGAGACTCCATATTTACAAAAATTAAAAATAATAATGATAATAGCCAGGTGTGGTGGCCTGTGTCTATAGTCCAAGCTACTTGGGAGGCTGAGGCAGGAGAATCACTTGAGTCCAGGGGTTTGAGATTATCGTGAGCTACAGTGATCACGCCACTGCAATTCAGTCTATGTGACAGAGAGAGAATTCATCCCTAAAATAAGTAAAATAAAACAAAGCACCGAGGTCTTTTCTTCTAGCCACCTAAACGCACAGCTGCAGATGGGCAAAATGAGCAAGGATCCTGCTCCGATCTCACAGACAGAGCTGTTTCCTCTCAGTCCCAGTAGGTCAATTCCTGCCTGATTTTGTTCTACAAAAAATAACCTCCCTTTTTATTTACATACTCTAGCATCTCTTATTATCAGGCAATAAATATCACAACCCAGCTCATTTGTCCTCTCAGCTGTAGTTGGTAGAATTCCCACAACCTGCTTTGTTACTCAGATGTAGCCACCTCTTTGTCCTGGAGCCTGCAGGTCTCTGTCCTTCTTCCTCATATGATCTGTTTCTTCTTTATGCTCTAGCTTCATTAATTATAATATTAAGTGTGTGTCTGCGTGTGTGTGTGTGTGTGCGTGTCTGTGTGTGTGTGTGCTTGCAGCAGTGCCAACATATGTGCATACAGATGTCATCGGTGCATGACACCATCTGAACCCCACCTGTCCCTCTATGGCTCCTACAGTTGCCTCCAGGCCTCGTAGTAGAAATGGGATCCCCTTCTCTCTCAATATAGGAATTAAAACAGAAGTATTCTTCTTCAAGAGCCCAGGACCCCTCCTGCCCTATAGCTCCCATACCCCTCTCCTTTTACATGATACCCAGAGCTGAGCTGGTACAAAAAGACACATTTCTGAGCAGAGTATGAATCTACACAATCCTTCATTCTGAATTTTTTGATTCAAGTCAACACTTTTGTATGCACATAAACTGTGTACCAGACCCTGAGAAATAGCCATCTGGTTTGGGGTATTTGAATAAAAGACAAGGATGGATAATATTGGAGGCTGATGCAGGAAGGGAAAGTCAATATATATGAAATTAAAGCAGTTGGTTGAATCGCTTAAGATCACCCAGTTAAGCAACTACTTCTGTAAGCCTTTTCCCTTCATAGACAGGCTGTGAGGATTATGATCCTTGTGTTTTCAAATTGGACAGAAGCAGCAGGCAATGGAGGTTTTTGTACACTGCCAACTTCCTGGCCAGTGGCAAGATGTGCAGCAGTGTGTGGTCACTAAAGTCACCACCTATTTGCCTGGCATCATGGCCTGTCCCTGGCTTCTTTGAAGAGATCCCCCTCATGTTCTGACTCCCCACCCCTGTTTCCAGTCTGGTGAATTCTTCTGACATGCTCAGAACCTTGAGCTCTGGGGAAGCCAATAGTATGGCACTGTGACTTCCTGTGTGACCTTGGGCAAGATGCTTATTCTTCCAGACCCGCTTGGACAACTATGGAAGATGGGATTGATTGGATGATGGCTCAGGTTTCTAGGGTCCCTTACCTTCTACATGGTGATGACTTCCATTTTGAAATCCATCAAAATCCCATTAGGTGGTACATGGGGTTCAACAGGCAAATATTTGGCTCCTGGGTGGCATGAGCATGTTCTCAGCTGCCTTTCATCTTGAAAGTTCACAAGGACTTGACACCCACCAGAGGTAGCATAGGCTATTACAGAGGCCCTGGTGGAGGGTGAATTGTTTACCTCCTGGTCTTGGAATTTACCACTAAGAGAGACCTAGGAGCAAGGGTGTGTGGGTTTGCTTGCTAAACTGCTAAGGCTATTAACATTTGTGTAATCATGAATGGTGAACCTAGGTAAAGCCCTTTCAAGATATTTCTGAAGAATTCAGTGTGAAAACTTGTTAATATGGAATATTTTTAAAGAGGGATTGTGAAAAATTCTAGCTGTGTTGAATTAATCCCCAAATTAATTTACATTGATGTAAGGGAGTAGTGCAAGGTCATCATTCTGTCGCAGGTGTCTCTTTCCAAGTGTCCTCCACACTTCCTCAGTCTTGGCCTGCCCTATGGAGCTTCACAGAGAGGAGTCCCTGGCTATTTCTACCACTGTAATCGGGGGGAAAAAAGCAAACACAGGATTTTAACTACGGCAGCTATGGTTCCTTTTAAAAAGTAACAAACCTACTGCTCCAGAAAGGATGGTGAACAAGGAGGTGATTAAAAAATTGTCAATGTTTAATTCCTATGAAGATAAAAGAGGAGCAAGTGATGAGAAAAAAATTCTTGAAAAATACTATCAATATGACAGAATACAGAGCTCAAATGTGCCCAGTCCTATAGATTCAGCAATTCAGACAGATCCTGCATCATATCAATATAAAAAAAGTCTTGGGGAGATTGAAAATCAGGGCACAGCCTGAGAAAGCCATTCAAGTTGTCTGTTCCTAAACTTGTCTATTTCCATGAAGACTTGCCCAAAAGTCCTGCTTTATGCCCGGTGTTCCAGTGCAAGTATTGGCAGCATCCAAGCATATACCAGTTCAGATGACAAATGTCGTGGCTGCCCTCTCCGTAACCCTGGCCTACAGATCTTTTTTTTTTTGAGTTGGAGTCTCACTCGGTCACCCAGACTGGAGTGCAGTGGCCGCTTCCGGCCACCGCAGCCTCAACCTACTGGGCTCCGGCGATCCTTCTGCCTCAGCCTTCCAAGAGGCTGGAACTACAGGCACGCGCTACCACACGCGTCTAATTTTTGATTTATTGTAGAGATGAGGTCTCGCCAAGTTGCCCAGGCGGGTCTCGAACCCGTGGGCTCAGGCAATCCACTCACCTCAGCCTCCCAAAGGCGCGGGATTACAGGCTGAGCCACCGAGCCCGGCTCCTACAGATCTTTTGCTTAGTTTTCTCATGTTTTTCAATACTCCTGTCCCTTTTATATGCCTCTGCCAAGTTGATTTTTCTTAAGCACCACTCTCACTACTCCACCAGCTGTTTACGATTGCCTGCAGGATGACATCCTTAGCACTTGAATGATCACCTGAGCCCTATATGACCATCACTCAGGTACTACTATGTGCATCATACCGTGCTTGCTATAGGTTCACACAGCTGTCTATGACTTCCCTCTTGCTAACCCCCTTTAGAAGAGCCTGCAGCGTTCTCCACTTGCTCATCCTGAGTACTCAAGACTGGGCCTAGTGACATGCTGCATGGTTTACTTGCACCCATGCTGCCGCTGTTCCTGTCTACCCATCTTTTGTTCCGTACCTTTCACTCACCTCTTTCACCTCCCTTACAGGTTTATCACTACTATGAAATCCTGTCTTTTAATTAGTTAGCTTATAACTGAAGACACTGTTAAGGGAAGACCCCGTTAAGGGAAGACCCCAAATATAACAAATTTAGTAAGATGATGTTTCTTTCTTCCCGATGGTCGCAGTCTGGAGGTGAATGGTCTGGGGCTGGTTTGGTGGCTCTGTCACTCTCAAAATGTGACCCTCCCAGATGGCTGCATTGTTGCCATTCCTACCAAGGAGAAGGGGCAAGGAAGAAACCCAGGGGACGGGGCTTCATCTTCTGGAAGATTATGCACAGCTTCATGATTCACTCCTACTTTTGACCTGTTGCCATTAAATTCATCACACCTAGTCATACATAGGTGCAAAGAAGACTGGCAAATATGTTTTTAAAGTTTTAACTTGGGACCTATATATCTAGCTAAAACTCAGGAGGCTCTGTTACTGAGAAGTAGGGAGTTCTGTGACCGGGGTGGTGAAGGGGCAGTTTCTGCTACAGTATTTATGTACCGTATGTATTTATTTACCTCTCCAGCTAGAATCTTAGTATCTTCCCCTTCTTTTCATAGATATGAATCATGTTCAAACTTTCACCCATAGCCTGTGCTAAAAGTTTGCTCCATTGATTTAATACTCCTATTCAATCATTTTCACATCCTGTACTTTTAAATTCTTATTTAAATTTGACTAGCGATTGCATTTATTTTCTTGTTTATACTGGTTTAGATCAGTCACTGGGTCCACTTTGAAACACTGCACTGAAATATTAGTGTGTACCCTGATTCTATTTTGCTTTTCCTCCTGCTTAAAATATCAGACTCAATCCCACTGTGAAGGTGAGAGTGGTTATGTTTGCTTTCCTCAACACTCTTGCTGGCCTTATGGTCTTTTGTATCCAGTCTGATTACTATGTCCAGGTCCATGATACAATTTTCTTTTCTTTTTTTTTTTAAGAATGTTATTATTTTATTAGTTTGTGAGTTTTTATTTTTATTTATCTATTTTTTTAATCAATATTTTTTATTTTGATATTGTGGGGTACAGTTCAGGGGTAGGTATACAAATATGTTTTGTTCAGGCACCTTTGTTAATAAGGGGTATCTTCCCGTCCCCAGACAGATACTGACTACTGTTAATTCCATCTTCCTTCCCCTCCCCCCCATAGTTTCCCACCACTGTCAGTCCTTTTCTTATAGTATTACAATGGATGTTCAAGGTCTACTATATGAGTGAGAACATGTGATACGCAGATCTTTGTTTTTGTGAGAGATCACTCAGTATTCTTGACTCTAGTTCCATTCAGGTTGCTGCGAAGTTCATGATTTTGTTCTTTTTTATGGCTATGTAGTATTTCATCGTGTATATGTATCACATTTTTAAAATCTAGTCCTCTTTTGATGGACAGTGTGGTTGATTCCAGGTTCTTGCTATTGTGAACAACGCTGTGATAAACATACATGTGTAGGTATCTTTTCATAGAGTGATTTGAGTTCTTCAGGGTATATTCCCAGCAGGGGGATTGCAGGGTCATATGGGAGGTATATATTTAGAGCTTTTAGGAATTGCCACACTGTTTTCCATAGAGGTTGCACTAGTTTGCACTCCCACCAACAGTGTAGGAGTGTT